>NW_028283263.1:0-30255 GCF_059441175.1 Urocampus carinirostris
GGCGCAGATAAGCTTAAAAATGGGCTTTCCAGCCTGCAAGTCACACTTTTATGAAAACTTGCATAACTCAAAAAGTTGAGCTTTTTTCACCAAATCTGCACTAAATATAGAAAATTCAGAAGATTTCCAACCCAGGAAAGCAAGAATTATGATTCTAGCATGCATGGTTCAAAAGTTATTGTCATTATTAAATGATTGCTTTTTCGGACGTTTCAGGCGCAGATAAGCTTAAAAATGGGCTTTCCAGCCTGCAAGTCACACTTTTATGAAAACTTGCATAACTCAAAAAGTTGAGCTTTTTTCACCAAATCTGCACTAAATATAGAAAATTCAGAAGATTTCCAACCCAGGAAAGCAAGAATTATGATTCTAGCATGCATGGTTCAAAGTTATTGTCATTATTAAATGATTGCTTTTTCGGACGTTTTAGGCTCAGAGAAGTGCAAAAATGGGCTTTCCAGCCTGCAAGTCACACTTTTATGAAAACTTGCATAACTCAAAAAACTTGAGCTTTTTTCACCAAATCTGCACTAAATATAGAAAATTCAGAAGATTTCCAACCTAGAAAAGCAAGAATTATGATTCTAGCATGCATGGTTCCAAAGTTATTGTCATTATTAAATGATTGCTTTTTCGGACGTTTCAGGCGCAGATAAGCTTAAAAATGGGCTTTCCAGCCTGCAAGTCACACTTTTATGAAAACTTGCATAACTCAAAAAGTTGAGCTTTTTTCACCAAATCTGCATTAAATATAGAAAATTCAGAAGATTTCCAACCCAGGAAAGCAAGATTTATGATTCTAGCATGCATGGTTCAAAAGTTATTGTGATTATTAAATGATTGCTTTTTCGGACGTTTTAGGCTCAGAGAAGTGCAAAAATGGGCTTTCCAGCCTGCAAGTCACACTTTTGTGAAAACTTGCATAACTCAAAAACTTGAGCTTTTTTCACCAAATCTGCACTAAATATAGAAAATTCAGAAGATTTCCAACCTAGAAAAGCAAGAATTATGATTCTAGCATGCATGGTTCCAAGTTATTGTCATTATTAAATGATTGCTTTTTCGGGACGTTTCAGGCGCAGATAAGCTTAAAAATGGGCTTTCCAGCCTGCAAGTCACACATTTATGAAAACTTGCATAACTCAAAAAGTTGAGCTTTTTTCACCAAATCTGCACTAAATATAGAAAATTCAGAAGATTTCCAACCCAGGAAAGCAAGATTTATGATTCTAGCATGCATGGTTCAAAAGTTATTGTCATTATTAAATGATTGCTTTTTCGGACGTTTTAGGCTCAGAGAAGTGCAAAAATGGGCTTTCCAGCCTGCAAGTCACACTTTTATGAAAACTTGCATAACTCAAAAACTTGAGCTATTTTCACCAAATCTGCACTAAATATAGAAAATTCAGAAGATTTCCAACCTAGAAAAGCAAGAATTATGATTCTAGCATGCATGGTTCCAAAGTTATTGTCATTATTAAATGATTGCTTTTTCGGACGTTTCAGGCGCAGATAAGCTTAAAAATGGGCTTTCCAGCCTGCAAGTCACACTTTTATGAAAACTTGCATAACTCAAAAAGTTGAGCTTTTTTCACCAAATCTGCACTAAATATAGAAAATTCAGAAGATTTCCAACCTAGAAAAAGCAAGAATTATGATTCTAGCATGCATGGTTCCAAAGTTATTGTCATTATTAAATGATTGCTTTTTCGGACGTTTCAGGCGCAGATAAGCTTAAAAATGGGCTTTCCAGCCTGCAAGTCACACTTTTATGAAAACTTGCATAACTCAAAAAGTTGAGCTTTTTTCACCAAATCTGCACTAAATATAGAAAATTCAGAAGATTTCCAACCCAGGAAAGCAAGAATTATGATTCTAGCATGCATGGTTCAAAAGTTATTGTCATTATTAAATGATTGCTTTTTCGGACGTTTCAGGCGCAGATAAGCTTAAAAATGGGCTTTCCAGCCTGCAAGTCACACTTTTATGAAAACTTGCATAACTCAAAAAGTTGAGCTTTTTTCACCAAATCTGCACTAAATATAGAAAATTCAGATCATTTCCAACCCAGGAAAGCAAGAATTATGATTCTAGCATGCATGGTTCAAAAGTTATTGTCATTATTAAATGATTGCTTTTTCGGACGTTTCAGGCGCAGATAAGCTTAAAAATGGGCTTTCCAGCCTGCAAGTCACACTTTTATGAAAACTTGCATAACTCAAAAAGTTGAGCTTTTTTCACCAAATCTGCACTAAATATAGAAAATTCAGAAGATTTCCAACCCAGGAAAGCAAGATTTATGATTCTAGCATGCATGGTTCAAAAGTTATTGTCATTATTAAATGATTGCTTTTTCGGACGTTTTAGGCTCAGAGAAGTGCAAAAATGGGCTTTCCAGCCTGCAAGTCACACTTTTATGAAAACTTGCATAACTCAAAAACTTGAGCTTTTTTCACCAAATCTGCACTAAATATAGAAAATTCAGAAGATTTCCAACCTAGAAAAGCAAGAATTATGATTCTAGCATGCATGGTTCCAAAGTTATTGTCATTATTAAATGATTGCTTTTTCGGACGTTTCAGGCGCAGATAAGCTTAAAAATGGGCTTTCCAGCCTGCAAGTCACACTTTTATGAAAACTTGCATAACTCAAAAAGTTGAGCTTTTTTCACCAAATCTGCACTAAATATAGAAAATTCAGAAGATTTCCAACCCAGGAAAGCAAGAATTATGATTCTAGCATGCATGGTTCAAAAGTTATTGTCATTATTAAATGATTGCTTTTTCGGACGTTTCAGGCGCAGATAAGCTTAAAAATGGGCTTTCCAGCCTGCAAGTCACACTTTTATGAAAACTTGCATAACTCAAAAAGTTGAGCTTTTTTCACCAAATCTGCACTAAATATAGAAATTCAGAAGATTTCCAACCCAGGAAAGCAAGAATTATGATTCTAGCATGCATGGTTCAAAAGTTATTGTCATTATTAAATGATTGCTTTTTCGGACGTTTCAGGCGCAGATAAGCTTAAAAATGGGCTTTCCAGCCTGCAAGTCACACTTTTATGAAAACTTGCATAACTCAAAAAGTTGAGCTTTTTTCACCAAATCTGCACTAAATATAGAAAATTCAGATCATTTCCAACCCAGGAAAGCAAGAATTATGATTCTAGCATGCATGGTTCAAAAGTTATTGTCATTATTAAATGATTGCTTTTTCGGACGTTTCAGGCGCAGATAAGCTTAAAAATGGGCTTTCCAGCCTGCAAGTCACACTTTTATGAAAACTTGCATAACTCAAAAAGTTGAGCTTTTTTCACCAAATCTGCACTAAATATAGAAAATTCAGAAGATTTCCAACCCAGGAAAGCAAGATTTATGATTCTAGCATGCATGGTTCAAAAGTTATTGTCATTATTAAATGATTGCTTTTTCGGACGTTTTAGGCTCAGAGAAGTGCAAAAATGGGCTTTCCAGCCTGCAAGTCACACTTTTATGAAAACTTGCATAACTCAAAAACTTGAGCTTTTTTCACCAAATCTGCACTAAATATAGAAAATTCAGAAGATTTCCAACCTAGAAAAGCAAGAATTATGATTCTAGCATGCATGGTTCCAAAGTTATTGTCATTATTAAATGATTGCTTTTTCGGACGTTTCAGGCGCAGATAAGCTTAAAAATGGGCTTTCCAGCCTGCAAGTCACACTTTTATGAAAACTTGCATAACTCAAAAAGTTGAGCTTTTTTCACCAAATCTGCACTAAATATAGAAAATTCAGAAGATTTCCAACCCAGGAAAGCAAGAATTATGATTCTAGCATGCATGGTTCAAAAGTTATTGTCATTATTAAATGATTTGCTTTTTCGGACGTTTCAGGCGCAGATAAGCTTAAAAATGGGGCTTTCCAGCCTGCAAGTCACACTTTTATTAAAACTTGCATAACTCAAAAAGTTGAGCTTTTTTCACCAAATCTGCACTAAATATAGAAAATTCAGAAGATTTCCAACCCAGGAAAGCAAGATTTATGATTCTAGCATGCATGGTTCAAAAGTTATTGTCATTATTAAATGATTGCTTTTTCGGACGTTTTCAGGCGCAGATAAGCTTAAAAATGGGCTTTCCAGCCTGCAAGTCACACTTTTATGAAAACTTGCATAACTCAAAAAAGTTGAGCTTTTTTCACCAAATCTGCACTAAATATAGAAAATTCAGAAGATTTCCAACCTAGAAAAGCAAGAATTATGATTCTAGCATGCATGGTTCCAAAGTTATTGTCATTATTAAATGATTGCTTTTTCGGACGTTTCAGGCGCAGATAAGCTTAAAAATGGGCTTTCCAGCCTGCAAGTCACACTTTTATGAAAACTTGCATAACTCAAAAAGTTGAGCTTTTTTCACCAAATCTGCACTAAATATAGAAAATTCAGAAGATTTTCCAACCCAGGAAAGCAAGAATTATGATTCTAGCATGCATGGTTCAAAAGTTATTGTCATTATTAAATGATTGCTTTTTCGGACGTTTCAGGCGCAGATAAGCTTAAAAATGGGCTTTCCAGCCTGCAAGTCACACTTTTATGAAAACTTGCATAACTCAAAAAGTTGAGCTTTTTTCACCAAATCTGCACTAAATATAGAAAATTCAGAAGATTTCCAACCAGGAAAGCAAGAATTATGATTCTAGCATGCATGGTTCAAAAGTTATTGTCATTATTAAATGATTGCTTTTTCGGACGTTTCAGGCACATATAAGCTTAAAAATGGGCTTTCCAGCCTGCAAGTCACACTTTTATGAAAACTTGCATAACTCAAAAAGTTGAGCTTTTTTCACCAAATCTGCACTAAATATAGAAAATTCAGAAGATTTCCAACCCAGGAAAGCAAGATTTATGATTCTAGCATGCATGGTTCAAAAGTTATTGTCATTATTAAATGATTGCTTTTTCGGACGTTTTAGGCTCAGAGAAGTGCAAAAATGGGCTTTCCAGCCTGCAAGTCACACTTTTATGAAAACTTGCATAACTCAAAAACTTGAGCTTTTTTCACCAAATCTGCACTAAATATAGAAAATTCAGAAGATTTCCAACCTAGAAAAGCAAGAATTATGATTCTAGCATGCATGGTTCCAAAGTTATTGTCATTATTAAATGATTGCTTTTTCGGACGTTTCAGGCGCAGATAAGCTTAAAAATGGGCTTTCCAGCCTGCAAGTCACACTTTTATGAAAACTTGCATAACTCAAAAAGTTGAGCTTTTTTCACCAAATCTGCACTAAATATAGAAAATTCAGAAGATTTCCAACCCAGGAAAGCAAGAATTATGATTCTAGCATGCATGGTTCAAAAGTTATTGTGATTATTAAATGATTGCTTTTTCGGACGTTTTAGGCTCAGAGAAGTGCAAAAATGGGCTTTCCAGCCTGCAAGTCACACTTTTGTGAAAACTTGCATAACTCAAAAACTTGAGCTTTTTTCACCAAATCTGCACTAAATATAGAAAATTCAGAAGATTTCCAACCTAGAAAAGCAAGAATTATGATTCTAGCATGCATGGTTCCAAAGTTATTGTCATTATTAAATGATTGCTTTTTCGGACGTTTCAGGCGCAGATAAGCTTAAAAATGGGCTTTCCAGCCTGCAAGTCACACATTTATGAAAACTTGCATAACTCAAAAAGTTGAGCTTTTTTCACCAAATCTGCACTAAAATATAGAAAATTCAGAAGATTTCCAACCCAGGAAAGCAAGATTTATGATTCTAGCATGCATGGTTCAAAAGTTATTGTCATTATTAAATGATTGCTTTTTCCGACGTTTTAGGCTCAGAGAAGTGCAAAAATGGGCTTTCCAGCCTGCAAGTCACACTTTTATGAAAACTTGCATAACTCAAAAACTTGAGCTATTTTCACCAAATCTGCACTAAATATAGAAAATTCAGAAGATTTCCAACCTAGAAAAGCAAGAATTATGATTCTAGCATGCATGGTTCCAAAGTTATTGTCATTATTAAATGATTGCTTTTTCGGACGTTTCAGGCGCAGATAAGCTTAAAAATGGGCTTTCCAGCCTGCAAGTCACACTTTTATGAAAACTTGCATAACTCAAAAGTTGAGCTTTTTTCACCAAATCTGCACTAAATATAGAAAATTCAGAAGATTTCCAACCTAGAAAAGCAAGAATTATGATTCTAGCATGCATGGTTCCAAAGTTATTGTCATTATTAAATGATTGCTTTTCGGACGTTTCAGGCGCAGATAAGCTTAAAAATGGGCTTTCCAGCCTGCAAGTCACACTTTTATGAAAACTTGCATAACTCAAAAAGTTGAGCCTTTTTCACCAAATCTGCACTAAATATAGAAAATTCAGAAGATTTCCAACCCAGGAAAGCAAGAATTATGATTCTAGCATGCATGGTTCAAAAGTTATTGTCATTATTAAATGATTGCTTTTTCGGACGTTTCAGGCGCAGATAAGCTTAAAAATGGGCTTTCCAGCCTGCAAGTCACACTTTTATGAAAACTTGCATAACTCAAAAAGTTGAGCTTTTTTCACCAAATCTGCACTAAATATAGAAAATTCAGATCATTTCCAACCCAGGAAAGCAAGAATTATGATTCTAGCATGCATGGTTCAAAAGTTATTGTCATTATTAAATGATTGCTTTTTCGGACGTTTCAGGCGCAGATAAGCTTAAAAATGGGCTTTCCAGCCTGCAAGTCACACTTTTATGAAAACTTGCATAACTCAAAAAGTTGAGCTTTTTTCACCAAATCTGCACTAAATATAGAAAATTCAGAAGATTTCCAACCCAGGAAAGCAAGATTTATGATTCTAGCATGCATGGTTCAAAAGTTATTGTCATTATTAAATGATTGCTTTTTCGGACGTTTTAGGCTCAGAGAAGTGCAAAAATGGGCTTTCCAGCCTGCAAGTCACACTTTTATGAAAAACTTGCATAACTCAAAAACTTGAGCTTTTTTCACCAAATCTGCACTAAATATAGAAAATTCAGAAGATTTCCAACCTAGAAAAGCAAGAATTATGATTCTAGCATGCATGGTTCCAAAGTTATTGTCATTATTAAATGATTGCTTTTTCGGACGTTTCAGGCGCAGATAAGCTTAAAAATGGGCTTTCCAGCCTGCAAGTCACACTTTTATGAAAACTTGCATAACTCAAAAAGTTGAGCTTTTTTCACCAAATCTGCACTAAATATAGAAAATTCAGAAGATTTCCAACCCAGGAAAGCAAGAATTATGATTCTAGCATGCATGGTTCAAAAGTTATTGTCATTATTAAATGATTGCTTTTTCGGACGTTTCAGGCGCAGATAAGCTTAAAAATGGGCTTTCCAGCCTGCAAGTCCACACTTTTATTAAAACTTGCATAACTCAAAAAGTTGAGCTTTTTTCACCAAATCTGCACTAAATATAGAAAATTCAGAAGATTTCCAACCCAGGAAAGCAAGATTTATGATTCTAGCATGCATGGTTCAAAAGTTATTGTCATTATTAAATGATTGCTTTTTCGGACGTTTTCAGGCGCAGATAAGCTTAAAAATGGGCTTTCCAGCCTGCAAGTCACACTTTATGAAAACTTGCATAACTCAAAAACTTGAGCTTTTTTCACCAAATCTGCACTAAATATAGAAAATTCAGAAGATTTCCAACCTAGAAAAGCAAGAATTATGATTCTAGCATGCATGGTTCCAAAGTTATTGTCATTATTAAATGATTGCTTTTTCGGACGTTTCAGGCGCAGATAAGCTTAAAAATGGCTTTCCAGCCTGCAAGTCACACTTTTATGAAAACTTGCATAACTCAAAAAGTTGAGCTTTTTTCACCAAATCTGCACTAAATATAGAAAATTCAGAAGATTTCCAACCCAGGAAAGCAAGAATTATGATTCTAGCATGCATGGTTCAAAAGTTATTGTCATTATTAAATGATTGCTTTTTCGGACGTTTCAGGCGCAGATAAGCTTAAAAATGGGCTTTCCAGCCTGCAAGTCACACTTTTATGAAAACTTGCATAACTCAAAAAGTTGAGCTTTTTTCACCAAATCTGCACTAAATATAGAAAATTCAGAAGATTTCCAACCCAGGAAAGCAAGATTTATGATTCTAGCATGCATGGTTCAAAAGTTATTGTCATTATTAAATGATTGCTTTTTCGGACGTTTTAGGCTCAGAGAAGTGCAAAAATGGGCTTTCCAGCCTGCAAGTCACACTTTTATGAAAACTTGCATAACTCAAAAACTTGAGCTTTTTTCACCAAATCTGCACTAAATATAGAAAATTCAGAAGATTTCCAACCTAGAAAAGCAAGAATTATGATTCTAGCATGCATGGTTCCAAAGTTATTGTCATTATTAAATGATTGCTTTTTCGGACGTTTCAGGCGCAGATAAGCTTAAAAATGGGCTTTCCAGCCTGCAAGTCACACTTTTATGAAAACTTGCATAACTCAAAAAGTTGAGCTTTTTTCACCAAATCTGCACTAAATATAGAAAATTCAGAAGATTTCCAACCCAGGAAAGCAAGAATTATGATTCTAGCATGCATGGTTCAAAAGTTATTGTCATTATTAAATGATTGCTTTTTCGGACGTTTCAGGCGCAGATAAGCTTAAAAATGGGCTTTCCAGCATGCAAGTCACACTTTTATGAAAACTTGCATAACTCAAAAAGTTGAGCTTTTTTCACCAAATCTGCACTAAATATAGAAAATTCAGAAGATTTCCAACCCAGGAAAGCAAGATTTATGATTCTAGCATGCATGGTTCAAAAGTTATTGTCATTATTAAATGATTGCTTTTTCGGACGTTTTAGGCTCAGAGAAGTGCAAAAATGGGCTTTCCAGCCTGCAAGTCACACTTTTATGAAAACTTGCATAACTCAAAAACTTGAGCTTTTTTCACCAAATCTGCACTAAATATAGAAAATTCAGAAGATTTCCAACCTAGAAAAGCAAGAATTATGATTCTAGCATGCATGGTTCCAAAGTTATTGTCATTATTAAATGATTGCTTTTTCGGACGTTTCAGGCGCAGATAAGCTTAAAAATGGGCTTTCCAGCCTGCAAGTCACACTTTTATGAAAACTTGCATAACTCAAAAAGTTGAGCTTTTTTCACCAAATCTGCACTAAATATAGAAAATTCAGAAGATTTCCAACCCAGGAAAGCAAGAATTATGATTCTAGCATGCATGGTTCAAAAGTTATTGTGATTATTAAATGATTGCTTTTTCGGACGTTTTAGGCTCAGAGAAGTGCAAAAATGGGCTTTCCAGCCTGCAAGTCACACTTTTGTGAAAACTTGCATAACTCAAAAACTTGAGCTTTTTTCACCAAATCTGCACTAAATATAGAAAAATTCAGAAGATTTCCAACCTAGAAAAGCAAGAATTATGATTCTAGCATGCATGGTTCCAAAGTTATTGTCATTATTAAATGATTGCTTTTTCGGACGTTTCAGGCGCAGATAAGCTTAAAAATGGGCTTTCCAGCCTGCAAGTCACACATTTATGAAAACTTGCATAACTCAAAAAGTTGAGCTTTTTTCACCAAATCTGCACTAAATATAGAAAATTCAGAAGATTTCCAACCCAGGAAAGCAAGATTTATGATTCTAGCATGCATGGTTCAAAAGTTATTGTCATTATTAAATGATTGCTTTTTCGGACGTTTTAGGCTCAGAGAAGTGCAAAAATGGGCTTTCCAGCCTGCAAGTCACACTTTTATGAAAACTTGCATAACTCAAAAACTTGAGCTATTTTCACCAAATCTGCACTAAATATAGAAAATTCAGAAGATTTCCAACCTAGAAAAGCAAGAATTATGATTCTAGCATGCATGGTTCCAAAGTTATTGTCATTATTAAATGATTGCTTTTTCGGACGTTTCAGGCGCAGATAAGCTTAAAAATGGGCTTTCCAGCCTGCAAGTCACACTTTTATGAAAACTTGCATAACTCAAAAAGTTGAGCTTTTTTCACCAAATCTGCACTAAATATAGAAAATTTAGAAGATTTCCAACCTAGAAAAGCAAGAATTATGATTCTAGCATGCATGGTTCCAAAGTTATTGTCATTATTAAATGATTGCTTTTTCGGACGTTTCAGGCGCAGATAAGCTTAAAAATGGGCTTTCCAGCCTGCAAGTCACACTTTTATGAAAACTTGCATAACTCAAAAAGTTGAGCCTTTTTCACCAAATCTGCACTAAATATAGAAAATTCAGAAGATTTCCAACCCAGGAAAGCAAGAATTATGATTCTAGCATGCATGGTTCAAAAGTTATTGTCATTATTAAATGATTGCTTTTTCGGACGTTTCAGGCGCAGATAAGCTTAAAAATGGGCTTTCCAGCCTGCAAGTCACACTTTTATGAAAACTTGCATAACTCAAAAAGTTGAGCTTTTTTCACCAAATCTGCACTAAATATAGAAAATTCAGATCATTTCCAACCCAGGAAAGCAAGAATTATGATTCTAGCATGCATGGTTCAAAAGTTATTGTCATTATTAAATGATTGCTTTTTCGGACGTTTCAGGCGCAGATAAGCTTAAAAATGGGCTTTCCAGCCTGCAAGTCACACTTTTATGAAAACTTGCATAACTCAAAAAGTTGAGCTTTTTTCACCAAATCTGCACTAAATATAGAAAATTCAGAAGATTTCCAACCCAGGAAAGCAAGATTATGATTCTAGCATGCATGGTTCAAAAGTTATTGTCATTATTAAAGGATTGCTTTTTCGGACGTTTTAGGCTCAGAGAAGTGCAAAAATGGGCTTTCCAGCCTGCAAGTCACACTTTTGTGAAAACTTGCATAACTCAAAAAGTTGAGCTTTTTTCACCAAATCTGCACTAAATATAGAAAATTCAGAAGATTTCCAACCCAGGAAAGCAAGATTTATGATTCTAGCATGCATGGTTCAAAAGTTATTGTCATTATTAAAGGATTGCTTTTTCGGACGTTTTAGGCTCAGAGAAGTGCAAAAATGGGCTTTCCAGCCTGCAAGTCACACTTTTATGAAAACTTGCATAACTCAAAACTTGAGCTTTTTTCACCAAATCTGCACTAAATATAGAAAATTCAGAAGATTTCCAACCTAGAAAAGCAAGAATTATGATTCTAGCATGCATGGTTCCAAAGTTATTGTCATTATTAAATGATTGCTTTTTTCGGACGTTTCAGGCGCAGATAAGCTTAAAAATGGGCTTTCCAGCCTGCAAGTCACACTTTTATGAAAACTTGCATAACTCAAAAAGTTGAGCTTTTTTCACCAAATCTGCACTAAATATAGAAAATTCAGAAGATTTCCAACCCAGGAAAGCAAGAATTATGATTCTAGCATGCATGGTTCAAAAGTTATTGTCATTATTAAATGATTGCTTTTTCGGACGTTTCAGGCGCAGATAAGCTTAAAAATGGGCTTTCCAGCCTGCAAGTCACACTTTTATGAAAACTTGCATAACTCAAAAAGTTGAGCTTTTTTCACCAAATCTGCACTAAATATAGAAAATTCAGAAGATTTCCAACCCAGGAAAGCAAGATTTATGATTCTAGCATGCATGGTTCAAAAGTTATTGTCATTATTAAATGATTGCTTTTTCGGACGTTTTAGGCTCAGAGAAGTGCAAAAATGGGCTTTCCAGCCTGCAAGTCACACTTTTATGAAAACTTGCATAACTCAAAAACTTGAGCTTTTTTCACCAAATCTGCACTAAATATAGAAAATTCAGAAGATTTCCAACCTAGAAAAGCAAGAATTATGATTCTAGCATGCATGGTTCCAAAGTTATTGTCATTATTAAATGATTGCTTTTTCGGACGTTTCAGGCGCAGATAAGCTTAAAAATGGGCTTTCCAGCCTGCAAGTCACACTTTTATGAAAACTTGCATAACTCAAAAAGTTGAGCTTTTTTCACCAAATCTGCACTAAATATAGAAAATTCAGAAGATTTCCACCCAGGAAAGCAAGAATTATGATTCTAGCATGCATGGTTCAAAAGTTATTGTCATTATTAAATGATTGCTTTTTCGGACGTTTCAGGCGCAGATAAGCTTAAAAATGGGCTTTCCAGCCTGCAAGTCACACTTTTATGAAAACTTGCATAACTCAAAAAGTTGAGCTTTTTTCACCAAATCTGCACTAAATATAGAAAATTCAGAAGATTTCCAACCCAGGAAAGCAAGATTTATGATTCTAGCATGCATGGTTCAAAAGTTATTGTCATTATTAAATGATTGCTTTTTCGGACGTTTTAGGCTCAGAGAAGTGCAAAAATGGGCTTTCCAGCCTGCAAGTCACACTTTTATGAAAACTTGCATAACTCAAAAACTTGAGCTTTTTTCACCAAATCTGCACTAAATATAGAAAATTCAGAAGATTTCCAACCTAGAAAAGCAAGAATTATGATTCTAGCATGCATGGTTCCAAAGTTATTGTCATTATTAAATGATTGCTTTTTTCGGACGTTTCAGGCGCAGATAAGCTTAAAAATGGGCTTTCCAGCCTGCAAGTCACACATTTATGAAAACTTGCATAACTCAAAAAGTTGAGCTTTTTTCACCAAATCTGCACTAAATATAGAAAATTCAGAAGATTTCCAACCCAGGAAAGCAAGATTTATGATTCTAGCATGCATGGTTCAAAAGTTATTGTCATTATTAAATGATTGCTTTTTCGACGTTTTAGGCTCAGAGAAGTGCAAAAATGGGCTTTCCAGCCTGCAAGTCACACTTTTATGAAAACTTGCATAACTCAAAAACTTGAGCTATTTTCACCAAATCTGCACTAAATATAGAAAATTCAGAAGATTTCCAACCTAGAAAAGCAAGAATTATGATTCTAGCATGCATGGTTCCAAAGTTATTGTCATTATTAAATGATTGCTTTTTCGGACGTTTCAGGCGCAGATAAGCTTAAAAATGGGCTTTCCAGCCTGCAAGTCACACTTTTATGAAAACTTGCATAACTCAAAAAGTTGAGCTTTTTTCACCAAATCTGCACTAAATATAGAAAATTCAGAAGATTTCCAACCTAGAAAAGCAAGAATTATGATTCTAGCATGCATGGTTCCAAAGTTATTGTCATTATTAAATGATTGCTTTTTCGGACGTTTCAGGCGCAGATAAGCTTAAAAATGGGCTTTCCAGCCTGCAAGTCACACTTTTATGAAAACTTGCATAACTCAAAAAGTTGAGCCTTTTTCACCAAATCTGCACTAAATATAGAAAATTCAGAAGATTTCCAACCTAGAAAAGCAAGAATTATGATTCTAGCATGCATGGTTCCAAAGTTATTGTCATTATTAAATGATTGCTTTTTCGGACGTTTCAGGCGCAGATAAGCTTAAAAATGGGCTTTCCAGCCTGCAAGTCACACTTTTATGAAAACTTGCATAACTCAAAAAGTTGAGCTTTTTTCACCAAATCTGCACTAAATATAGAAAATTCAGAAGATTTCCAACCCAGGAAAGCAAGAATTATGATTCTAGCATGCATGGTTCAAAAGTTATTGTCATTATTAAATGATTGCTTTTTCGGACGTTTCAGGCGCAGATAAGCTTAAAAATGGGCTTTCCAGCCTGCAAGTCACACTTTTATGAAAACTTGCATAACTCAAAAAGTTGAGCTTTTTTCACCAAATCTGCACTAAATATAGAAAATTCAGAAGATTTCCAACCCAGGAAAGCAAGATTTATGATTCTAGCATGCATGGTTCAAAAGTTATTGTCATTATTAAATGATTGCTTTTTCGGACGTTTTAGGCTCAGAGAAGTGCAAAAATGGGCTTTCCAGCCTGCAAGTCACACTTTTATGAAAACTTGCATAACTCAAAAACTTGAGCTTTTTTCACCAAATCTGCACTAAATATAGAAAATTCAGAAGATTTCCAACCTAGAAAAGCAAGAATTATGATTCTAGCATGCATGGTTCCAAAGTTATTGTCATTATTAAATGATTGCTTTTTCGGACGTTTCAGGCGCAGATAAGCTTAAAAATGGGCTTTCCAGCCTGCAAGTCACACATTTATGAAAACTTGCATAACTCAAAAAGTTGAGCTTTTTTCACCAAATCTGCACTAAATATAGAAAATTCAGAAGATTTCCAACCCAGGAAAGCAAGATTTATGATTCTAGCATGCATGGTTCAAAAGTTATTGTCATTATTAAATGATTGCTTTTTCGGACGTTTTAGGCTCAGAGAAGTGCAAAAATGGGCTTTCCAGCCTGCAAGTCACACTTTTATGAAAACTTGCATAACTCAAAAACTTGAGCTTTTTTCACCAAATCTGCACTAAATATAGAAAATTCAGAAGATTTCCAACCTAGAAAAGCAAGAATTATGATTCTAGCATGCATGGTTCCAAAGTTATTGTCATTATTAAATGATTGCTTTTTCGGACGTTTCAGGCGCAGATAAGCTTAAAAATGGGCTTTCCAGCCTGCAAGTCACACTTTTATGAAAACTTGCATAACTCAAAAAGTTGAGCTTTTTTCACCAAATCTGCACTAAATATAGAAAATTCAGAAGATTTCCAACCCAGGAAAGCAAGAATTATGATTCTAGCATGCATGGTTCAAAAGTTATTGTGATTATTAAATGATTGCTTTTTCGGACGTTTTAGGCTCAGAGAAGTGCAAAAATGGGCTTTCCAGCCTGCAAGTCACACTTTTGTGAAAACTTGCATAACTCAAAAACTTGAGCTTTTTTCACCAAATCTGCACTAAATATAGAAAATTCAGAAGATTTCCAACCTAGAAAAGCAAGAATTATGATTCTAGCATGCATGGTTCCAAAGTTATTGTCATTATTAAATGATTGCTTTTTCGGACGTTTCAGGCGCAGATAAGCTTAAAAATGGGCTTTCCAGCCTGCAAGTCACACATTTATGAAAACTTGCATAACTCAAAAAGTTGAGCTTTTTTCACCAAATCTGCACTAAATATAGAAAATTCAGAAGATTTCCAACCCAGGAAAGCAAGATTTATGATTCTAGCATGCATGGTTCAAAAGTTATTGTCATTATTAAATGATTGCTTTTTCGGACGTTTTAGGCTCAGAGAAGTGCAAAAATGGGCTTTCCAGCCTGCAAGTCACACTTTTATGAAAACTTGCATAACTCAAAAACTTGAGCTATTTTCACCAAATCTGCACTAAATATAGAAAATTCAGAAGATTTCCAACCTAGAAAAGCAAGAATTATGATTCTAGCATGCATGGTTCCAAAGTTATTGTCATTATTAAATGATTGCTTTTTCGGACGTTTCAGGCGCAGATAAGCTTAAAAATGGGCTTTCCAGCCTGCAAGTCACACTTTTATGAAAACTTGCATAACTCAAAAAGTTGAGCTTTTTTCACCAAATCTGCACTAAATATAGAAAATTCAGAAGATTTCCAACCTAGAAAAGCAAGAATTATGATTCTAGCATGCATGGTTCCAAAGTTATTGTCATTATTAAATGATTGCTTTTTCGGACGTTTCAGGCGCAGATAAGCTTAAAAATGGGCTTTCCAGCCTGCAAGTCACACTTTTATGAAAACTTGCATAACTCAAAAAGTTGAGCCTTTTTCACCAAATCTGCACTAAATATAGAAAATTCAGAAGATTCCAACCTAGAAAAGCAAGAATTATGATTCTAGCATGCATGGTTCCAAAGTTATTGTCATTATTAAATGATTGCTTTTTCGGACGTTTCAGGCGCAGATAAGCTTAAAAATGGGCTTTCCAGCCTGCAAGTCACACTTTTATGAAAACTTGCATAACTCAAAAAGTTGAGCTTTTTTCACCAAATCTGCACTAAATATAGAAAATTCAGAAGATTTCCAACCCAGGAAAGCAAGAATTATGATTCTAGCATGCATGGTTCAAAAGTTATTGTCATTATTAAATGATTGCTTTTTCGGACGTTTCAGGCGCAGATAAGCTTAAAAATGGGCTTTCCAGCCTGCAAGTCACACTTTTATGAAAACTTGCATAACTCAAAAAGTTGAGCTTTTTTCACCAAATCTGCACTAAATATAGAAAATTCAGAAGATTTCCAACCCAGGAAAGCAAGATTTATGATTCTAGCATGCATGGTTCAAAAGTTATTGTCATTATTAAATGATTGCTTTTTCGGACGTTTTAGGCTCAGAGAAGTGCAAAAATGGGCTTTCCAGCCTGCAAGTCACACTTTTATGAAAACTTGCATAACTCAAAAACTTGAGCTTTTTTCACCAAATCTGCACTAAATATAGAAAATTCAGAAGATTTCCAACCTAGAAAAGCAAGAATTATGATTCTAGCATGCATGGTTCCAAAGTTATTGTCATTATTAAATGATTGCTTTTTCGGACGTTTCAGGCGCAGATAAGCTTAAAAATGGGCTTTCCAGCCTGCAAGTCACACTTTTATGAAAACTTGCATAACTCAAAAAGTTGAGCTTTTTTCACCAAATCTGCACTAAATATAGAAAATTCAGAAGATTTCCAACCCAGGAAAGCAAGATTTATGATTCTAGCATGCATGGTTCAAAAGTTATTGTCATTATTAAATGATTGCTTTTTCGGACGTTTTAGGCTCAGAGAAGTGCAAAAATGGGCTTTCCAGCCTGCAAGTCACACTTTTATGAAAACTTGCATAACTCAAAAACTTGAGCTTTTTTCACCAAATCTGCACTAAATATAGAAAATTCAGAAGATTTCCAACCTAGAAAAGCAAGAATTATGATTCTAGCATGCATGGTTCAAAAGTTATTGTCATTATTAAATGATTGCTTTTTCGGACGTTTCAGGCGCAGATAAGCTTAAAAATGGGCTTTCCAGCCTGCAAGTCACACTTTTATGAAAACTTGCATAACTCAAAAAGTTGAGCTTTTTTCACCAAATCTGCACTAAATATAGAAAATTCAGAAGATTTCCAACCCAGGAAAGCAAGATTTATGATTCTAGCATGCATGGTTCAAAAGTTATTGTCATTATTAAATGATTGCTTTTTCGGACGTTTTAGGCTCAGAGAAGTGCAAAAATGGGCTTTCCACTCTGCAAGTCACACTTTTATGAAAACTTGCATAAATCAAAAAGTTGAGCTTTTTTCACCAAATCTGCACTAAATATAGAAAATTCAGAAGATTTCCAACCCAGGAAAGCAAGAATTATGATTCTAGCATGCATGGTTCAAAAGTTATTGTCATTATTAAATGATTGCTTTTTCGGACGTTTCAGGCGCAGATAAGCTTAAAAATGGGCTTTCCAGCCTGCAAGTCACACTTTTATGAAAACTTGCATAACTCAAAAAGTTGAGCTTTTTTCACCAAATCTGCACTAAATATAGAAAATTCAGAAGATTTCCAACCCAGGAAAGCAAGATTTATGATTCTAGCATGCATGGTTCAAAAGTTATTGTCATTATTAAAGGATTGCTTTTTCGGACGTTTTAGGCTCAGAGAAGTGCAAAAATGGGCTTTCCAGCCTGCAAGTCACACTTTTATGAAAACTTGCATAACTCAAAAACTTGAGCTTTTTTCACCAAATCTGCACTAAATATAGAAAATTCAGAAGATTTCCAACCTAGAAAAGCAAGAATTATGATTCTAGCATGCATGGTTCCAAAGTTATTGTCATTATTAAATGATTGCTTTTTCGGACGTTTCAGGCGCAGATAAGCTTAAAAATGGGCTTTCCAGCCTGCAAGTCACACTTTTATGAAAACTTGCATAACTCAAAAAGTTGAGCTTTTTTCACCAAATCTGCACTAAATATAGAAAATTCAGAAGATTTCCAACCCAGGAAAGCAAGAATTATGATTCTAGCATGCATGGTTCAAAAGTTATTGTGATTATTAAATGATTGCTTTTTCGGACGTTTTAGGCTCAGAGAAGTGCAAAAATGGGCTTTCCAGCCTGCAAGTCACACTTTTGTGAAAACTTGCATAACTCAAAAACTTGAGCTTTTTTCACCAAATCTGCACTAAATATAGAAAATTCAGAAGATTTCCAACCTAGAAAAGCAAGAATTATGATTCTAGCATGCATGGTTCCAAAGTTATTGTCATTATTAAATGATTGCTTTTTCGGACGTTTCAGGCGCAGATAAGCTTAAAAATGGGCTTTCCAGCCTGCAAGTCACACATTTATGAAAACTTGCATAACTCAAAAAGTTGAGCTTTTTTCACCAAATCTGCACTAAATATAGAAAATTCAGAAGATTTCCAACCCAGGAAAGCAAGATTTATGATTCTAGCATGCATGGTTCAAAAGTTATTGTCATTATTAAATGATTGCTTTTTCGGACGTTTTAGGCTCAGAGAAGTGCAAAAATGGGCTTTCCAGCCTGCAAGTCACACTTTTATGAAAACTTGCATAACTCAAAAACTTGAGCTATTTTCACCAAATCTGCACTAAATATAGAAAATTCAGAAGATTTCCAACCTAGAAAAGCAAGAATTATGATTCTAGCATGCATGGTTCCAAAGTTATTGTCATTATTAAATGATTGCTTTTTCGGACGTTTCAGGCGCAGATAAGCTTAAAAATGGGCTTTCCAGCCTGCAAGTCACACTTTTATGAAAACTTGCATAACTCAAAAAGTTGAGCTTTTTTCACCAAATCTGCACTAAATATAGAAAATTCAGAAGATTTCCAACCTAGAAAAGCAAGAATTATGATTCTAGCATGCATGGTTCCAAAGTTATTGTCATTATTAAATGATTGCTTTTTCGGACGTTTCAGGCGCAGATAAGCTTAAAAATGGGCTTTCCAGCCTGCAAGTCACACTTTTATGAAAACTTGCATAACTCAAAAAGTTGAGCCTTTTTCACCAAATCTGCACTAAATATAGAAAATTCAGAAGATTTCCAACCCAGGAAAGCAAGAATTATGATTCTAGCATGCATGGTTCAAAAGTTATTGTCATTATTAAATGATTGCTTTTTCGGACGTTTCAGGCGCAGATAAGCTTAAAAATGGGCTTTCCAGCCTGCAAGTCACACTTTTATGAAAACTTGCATAACTCAAAAAGTTGAGCTTTTTTCACCAAAACTGCACTAAATATAGAAAATTCAGAAGATTTCCAACCCAGGAAAGCAAGATTTATGATTCTAGCATGCATGGTTCAAAAGTTATTGTCATTATTAAATGATTGCTTTTTCGGACGTTTTAGGCTCAGAGAAGTGCAAAAATGGGCTTTCCAGCCTGCAAGTCACACTTTTATGAAAACTTGCATAACTCAAAAACTTGAGCTTTTTTCACCAAATCTGCACTAAATATAGAAAATTCAGAAGATTTCCAACCTAGAAAAGCAAGAATTATGATTCTAGCATGCATGGTTCCAAAGTTATTGTCATTATTAAATGATTGCTTTTTCGGACGTTTCAGGCGCAGATAAGCTTAAAAATGGGCTTTCCAGCCTGCAAGTCACACTTTTATGAAAACTTGCATAACTCAAAAAGTTGAGCTTTTTTCACCAAATCTGCACTAAATATAGAAAATTCAGAAGATTTCCAACCCAGGAAAGCAAGAATTATGATTCTAGCATGCATGGTTCAAAAGTTATTGTCATTATTAAATGATTGCTTTTTCGGACGTTTCAGGCGCAGATAAGCTTAAAAATGGGCTTTCCAGCCTGCAAGTCACACTTTTATGAAAACTTGCATAACTCAAAAAGTTGAGCTTTTTTCACCAAATCTGCACTAAATATAGAAAATTCAGAAGATTTCCAACCCAGGAAAGCAAGATTTATGATTCTAGCATGCATGGTTCAAAAGTTATTGTCATTATTAAATGATTGCTTTTTCGGACGTTTTAGGCTCAGAGAAGTGCAAAAATGGGCTTTCCAGCCTGCAAGTCACACTTTTATGAAAACTTGCATAACTCAAAAACTTGAGCTTTTTTCACCAAATCTGCACTAAATATAGAAAATTCAGAAGATTTCCAACCTAGAAAAGCAAGAATTATGATTCTAGCATGCATGGTTCCAAAGTTATTGTCATTATTAAATGATTGCTTTTTCGGACGTTTCAGGCGCAGATAAGCTTAAAAATGGGCTTTCCAGCCTGCAAGTCACACTTTTATGAAAACTTGCATAACTCAAAAAGTTGAGCTTTTTTCACCAAATCTGCACTAAATATAGAAAATTCAGAAGATTTCCAACCCAGGAAAGCAAGATTTATGATTCTAGCATGCATGGTTCAAAAGTTATTGTCATTATTAAATGATTGCTTTTTCGGACGTTTTAGGCTCAGAGAAGTGCAAAAATGGGCTTTCCAGCCTGCAAGTCACACTTTTATGAAAACTTGCATAACTCAAAAACTTGAGCTTTTTTCACCAAATCTGCACTAAATATAGAAAATTCAGAAGATTTCCAACCTAGAAAAGCAAGAATTATGATTCTAGCATGCATGGTTCCAAAGTTATTGTCATTATTAAATGATTGCTTTTTCGGACGTTTCAGGCGCAGATAAGCTTAAAAATGGGCTTTCCAGCCTGCAAGTCACACTTTTATGAAAACTTGCATAACTCAAAAAGTTGAGCTTTTTTCACCAAATCTGCACTAAATATAGAAAATTCAGAAGATTTCCAACCCAGGAAAGCAAGAATTATGATTCTAGCATGCATGGTTCAAAAGTTATTGTCATTATTAAATGATTGCTTTTTCGGACGTTTCAGGCGCAGATAAGCTTAAAAATGGGCTTTCCAGCCTGCAAGTCACACTTTTATGAAAACTTGCATAACTCAAAAAGTTGAGCTTTTTTCACCAAATCTGCACTAAATATAGAAAATTCAGAAGATTTCCAACCCAGGAAAGCAAGATTTATGATTCTAGCATGCATGGTTCAAAAGTTATTGTCATTATTAAATGATTGCTTTTTCGGACGTTTTAGGCTCAGAGAAGTGCAAAAATGGGCTTTCCAGCCTGCAAGTCACACTTTATGAAAACTTGCATAACTCAAAAACTTGAGCTTTTTTCACCAAATCTGCACTAAATATAGAAAATTCAGAAGATTTCCAACCTAGAAAAGCAAGAATTATGATTCTAGCATGCATGGTTCCAAAGTTATTGTCATTATTAAATGATTGCTTTTTCGGACGTTTCAGGCGCAGATAAGCTTAAAAATGGGCTTTCCAGCCTGCAAGTCACACTTTTATGAAAACTTGCATAACTCAAAAAGTTGAGCTTTTTTCACCAAATCTGCACTAAATATAGAAAATTCAGAAGATTTCCAACCCAGGAAAGCAAGAATTATGATTCTAGCATGCATGGTTCAAAAGTTATTGTGATTATTAAATGATTGCTTTTTCGGACGTTTTAGGCTCAGAGAAGTGCAAAAATGGGCTTTCCAGCCTGCAAGTCACACTTTTGTGAAAACTTGCATAACTCAAAAACTTGAGCTTTTTTCACCAAATCTGCACTAAATATAGAAAATTCAGAAGATTTCCAACCTAGAAAAGCAAGAATTATGATTCTAGCATGCATGGTTCCAAAGTTATTGTCATTATTAAATGATTGCTTTTTCGGACGTTTCAGGCGCAGATAAGCTTAAAAATGGGCTTTCCAGCCTGCAAGTCACACTTTTATGAAAACTTGCATAACTCAAAAAGTTGAGCTTTTTTCACCAAATCTGCACTAAATATAGAAAATTCAGAAGATTTCCAACCCAGGAAAGCAAGATTTATGATTCTAGCATGCATGGTTCAAAAGTTATTGTCATTATTAAATGATTGCTTTTTCGGACGTTTTAGGCTCAGAGAAGTGCAAAAATGGGCTTTCCAGCCTGCAAGTCACACTTTTATGAAAACTTGCATAACTCAAAAGTTGAGCTTTTTTCACCAAATCTGCACTAAATATAGAAAATTCAGAAGATTTCCAACCCAGGAAAGCAAGATTTATGATTCTAGCATGCATGGTTCAAAAGTTATTGTCATTATTAAATGATTGCTTTTTCGGACGTTTTAGGCTCAGAGAAGTGCAAAAATGGGCTTTCCAGCCTGCAAGTCACACTTTTTATGAAAACTTGCATAACTCAAAAACTTGAGCTTTTTTCACCAAATCTGCACTAAATATAGAAAATTCAGAAGAATTCCAACCTAGAAAAGCAAGAATTATGATTCTAGCATGCATGGTTCCAAAGTTATTGTCATTATTAAATGATTGCTTTTTCGGACGTTTCAGGCGCAGATAAGCTTAAAAATGGGCTTTCCAGCCTGCAAGTCACACTTTTATGAAAACTTGCATAACTCAAAAAGTTGAGCTTTTTTCACCAAATCTCCACTAAATATAGAAAATTCAGAAGATTTCCAACCCAGGAAAGCAAGAATTATGATTCTAGCATGCATGGTTCAAAAGTTATTGTCATTATTAAATGATTGCTTTTTCGGACGTTTCAGGCGCAGATAAGCTTAAAAATGGGCTTTCCAGCCTGCAAGTCACACTTTTATGAAAACTTGCATAACTCAAAAAGTTGGGCTTTTTTCACCAAATCTGCACTAAATATAGAAAATTCAGAAGATTTCCAACCCAGGAAAGCAAGATTTATGATTCTAGCATGCATGGTTCAAAAGTTATTGTTATTATTAAATGATTGCTTTTTCGGACGTTTTAGGCTCAGAGAAGTGCAAAAATGGGCTTTCCAGCCTGCAAGTCACACTTTTATGAAAACTTGCATAACTCAAAAACTTGAGCTTTTTTCACCAAATCTGCACTAAATATAGAAAATTCAGAAGATTTCCAACCTAGAAAAGCAAGAATTATGATTCTAGCATGCATGGTTCCAAAGTTATTGTCATTATTAAATGATTGCTTTTTCGGACGTTTCAGGCGCAGATAAGCTTAAAAATGGGCTTTCCAGCCTGCAAGTCACACTTTTATGAAAACTTGCATAACTCAAAAAGTTGAGCTTTTTTCACCAAATCTGCACTAAATATAGAAAATTCAGAAGATTTCCAACCCAGGAAAGCAAGATTTATGATTCTAGCATGCATGGTTCAAAAGTTATTGTCATTATTAAATGATTGCTTTTTCGGACGTTTTAGGCTCAGAGAAGTGCAAAAATGGGCTTTCCAGCCTGCAAGTCACACTTTTATGAAAACTTGCATAACTCAAAAACTTGAGCTATTTTCACCAAATCTGCACTAAATATAGAAAATTCAGAAGATTTCCAACCTAGAAAAGCAAGAATTATGATTCTAGCATGCATGGTTCCAAAGTATTGTCATTATTAAATGATTGCTTTTTCGGACGTTTCAGGCGCAGATAAGCTTAAAAATGGGCTTTCCAGCCTGCAAGTCACACTTTTATGAAAACTTGCATAACTCAAAAAGTTGAGCTTTTTTCACCAAATCTGCACTAAATATAGAAAATTCAGAAGATTTCCAACCCAGGAAAGCAAGAATTATGATTCTAGCATGCATGGTTCAAAAGTTATTGTCATTATTAAATGATTGCTTTTTCGGACGTTTCAGGCGCAGATAAGCTTAAAAATGGGCTTTCCAGCCTGCAAGTCACACTTTTATGAAAACTTGCATAACTCAAAAAGTTGAGCTTTTTTCACCAAAACTGCACTAAATATAGAAAATTCAGAAGATTTCCAACCCAGGAAAGCAAGATTTATGATTCTAGCATGCATGGTTCAAAAGTTATTGTCATTATTAAATGATTGCTTTTTCGGACGTTTTAGGCTCAGAGAAGTGCAAAAATGGGCTTTCCAGCCTGCAAGTCACACTTTTATGAAACTTGCATAACTCAAAAACTTGAGCTTTTTTCACCAAATCTGCACTAAATATAGAAAATTCAGAAGATTTCCAACCTAGAAAAGCAAGAATTATGATTCTAGCATGCATGGTTCCAAAGTTATTGTCATTATTAAATGATTGCTTTTTCGGACGTTTCAGGCGCAGATAAGCTTAAAAATGGGCTTTCCAGCCTGCAAGTCACACTTTTATGAAAACTTGCATAACTCAAAAAGTTGAGCTTTTTTCACCAAATCTGCACTAAATATAGAAAATTCAGAAGATTTCCAACCCAGGAAAGCAAGAATTATGATTCTAGCATGCATGGTTCAAAAGTTATTGTCATTATTAAATGATTGCTTTTTCGGACGTTTCAGGCGCAGATAAGCTTAAAAATGGGCTTTCCAGCCTGCAAGTCACACTTTTATGAAAACTTGCATAACTCAAAAAGTTGAGCTTTTTTCACCAAATCTGCACTAAATATAGAAAATTCAGAAGATTTCCAACCCAGGAAAGCAAGAATTATGATTCTAGCATGCATGGTTCAAAAGTTATTGTCATTATTAAATGATTGCTTTTTCGGACGTTTCAGGCGCAGATAAGCTTAAAAATGGCTTTCCAGCCTGCAAGTCACACTTTTATGAAAACTTGCATAACTCAAAAAGTTGAGCTTTTTTCACCAAATCTGCACTAAATATAGAAAATTCAGAAGATTTCCAACCCAGGAAAGCAAGATTTATGATTCTAGCATGCATGGTTCAAAAGTTATTGTCATTATTAAATGATTGCTTTTTCGGACGTTTTAGGCTCAGAGAAGTGCAAAAATGGGCTTTCCAGCCTGCAAGTCACACTTTTATGAAAACTTGCATAACTCAAAAACTTGAGCTTTTTTCACCAAATCTGCACTAAATATAGAAAATTCAGAAGATTTCCAACCTAGAAAAGCAAGAATTATGATTCTAGCATGCATGGTTCCAAAGTTATTGTCATTATTAAATGATTGCTTTTTCGGACGTTTCAGGCGCAGATAAGCTTAAAAATGGGCTTTCCAGCCTGCAAGTCACACTTTTATGAAAACTTGCATAACTCAAAAAGTTGAGCTTTTTTCACCAAATCTGCACTAAATATAGAAAATTCAGAAGATTTCCAACCCAGGAAAGCAAGAATTATGATTCTAGCATGCATGGTTCAAAAGTTATTGTCATTATTAAATGATTGCTTTTTCGGACGTTTCAGGCGCAGATAAGCTAAAAATGGGCTTTCCAGCCTGCAAGTCACACTTTTATGAAACTTGCATAACTCAAAAAGTTGAGCTTTTTTCACCAAATCTGCACTAAATATAGAAAATTCAGAAGATTTCCAACCCAGGAAAGCAAGATTTATGATTCTAGCATGCATGGTTCAAAAGTTATTGTCATTATTAAATGATTGCTTTTTCGGACGTTTTAGGCTCAGAGAAGTGCAAAAATGGGCTTTCCAGCCTGCAAGTCACACTTTTATGAAAACTTGCATAACTCAAAAACTTGAGCTTTTTTCACCAAATCTGCACTAAATATAGAAAATTCAGAAGATTTCCAACCTAGAAAAGCAAGAATTATGATTCTAGCATGCATGGTTCCAAAGTTATTGTCATTATTAAATGATTGCTTTTTCGGACGTTTCAGGCGCAGATAAGCTTAAAAATGGGCTTTCCAGCCTGCAAGTCACACTTTTATGAAAACTTGCATAACTCAAAAAGTTGAGCTTTTTTCACCAAATCTGCACTAAATATAGAAAATTCAGAAGATTTCCAACCCAGGAAAGCAAGATTTATGATTCTAGCATGCATGGTTCAAAAGTTATTGTCATTATTAAATGATTGCTTTTTCGGACGTTTTAGGCTCAGAGAAGTGCAAAAATGGGCTTTCCAGCCTGCAAGTCACACTTTTATGAAAACTTGCATAACTCAAAAACTTGAGCTTTTTTCACCAAATCTGCACTAAATATAGAAAATTCAGAAGATTTCCAACCTAGAAAAGCAAGAATTATGATTCTAGCATGCATGGTTCCAAAGTTATTGTCATTATTAAATGATTGCTTTTTCGGACGTTTCAGGCGCAGATAAGCTTAAAAATGGGCTTTCCAGCCTGCAAGTCACACTTTTATGAAAACTTGCATAACTCAAAAAGTTGAGCTTTTTTCACCAAATCTGCACTAAATATAGAAAATTCAGAAGATTTCCAACCCAGGAAAGCAAGAATTATGATTCTAGCATGCATGGTTCAAAAGTTATTGTCATTATTAAATGATTGCTTTTTCGGACGTTTCAGGCGCAGATAAGCTTAAAAATGGGCTTTCCAGCCTGCAAGTCACACTTTTATGAAAACTTGCATAACTCAAAAAGTTGAGCTTTTTCACCAAATCTGCACTAAATATAGAAAATTCAGAAGATTTCCAACCAGGAAAGCAAGATTTATGATTCTAGCATGCATGGTTCAAAGTTATTGTCATTATTAAATGATTGCTTTTTCGGACGTTTTAGGCTCAGAGAAGTGCAAAAATGGGCTTTCCAGCCTGCAAGTCACACTTTTATGAAAACTTGCATAACTCAAAAACTTGAGCTTTTTTCACCAAATCTGCACTAAATATAGAAAATTCAGAAGATTTCCAACCTAGAAAAGCAAGAATTATGATTCTAGCATGCATGGTTCCAAAGTTATTGTCATTATTAAATGATTGCTTTTTCGGACGTTTCAGGCGCAGATAAGCTTAAAAATGGGCTTTCCAGCCTGCAAGTCACACTTTTATGAAAACTTGCATAACTCAAAAAGTTGAGCTTTTTTCACCAAATCTGCACTAAATATAGAAAATTCAGAAGATTTCCAACCCAGGAAAGCAAGAATTATGATTCTAGCATGCATGGTTCAAAAGTTATTGTCATTATTAAATGATTGCTTTTTCGGACGTTTTAGGCTCAGAGAAGTGCAAAAATGGGCTTTCCAGCCTGCAAGTCACACTTTTGTGAAAACTTGCATAACTCAAAAACTTGAGCTTTTTTCACCAAATCTGCACTAAATATAGAAAATTCAGAAGATTTCCAACCTAGAAAAGCAAGAATTATGATTCTAGCATGCATGGTTCCAAAGGTATTGTCAATATTAAATGATTGCTTTTTCGGACGTTTCAGGCGCAGATAAGCTTAAAAATGGGCTTTCCAGCCTGCAAGTCACACTTTTATGAAAACTTGCATAACTCAAAAAGTTGAGCTTTTTTCACCAAATCTGCACTAAATATAGAAAATTCAGAAGATTTCCAACCCAGGAAAGCAAGATTTATGATTCTAGCATGCATGGTTCAAAAGTTATTGTCATTATTAAATGATTGCTTTTTCGGACGTTTTAGGCTCAGAGAAGTGCAAAAATGGGCTTTCCAGCCTGCAAGTCACACTTTATGAAAACTTGCATAACTCAAAAACTTGAGCTTTTTTCACCAAATCTGCACTAAATATAGAAAATTCAGAAGATTTCCAACCTAGAAAGCAAGAATTATGATTCTAGCATGCATGGTTCAAAGTTATTGTCATTATTAAATGATTGCTTTTTCGGGACGTTTCAGGCGCAGATAAGCTTAAAAATGGGCTTTCCAGCCTGCAAGTCACACTTTTATGAAAACTTGCATAACTCAAAAAGTTGAGCTTTTTTCACCAAATCTGCACTAAATATAGAAAATTCAGAAGATTTCCAACCCAGGAAAGCAAGATTTATGATTCTAGCATGCATGGTTCAAAAGTTATTGTCATTATTAAATGATTGCTTTTTCGGACGTTTTAGGCTCAGAGAAGTGCAAAAATGGGCTTTCCAGCCTGCAAGTCACACTTTAGTGAAAACTTGCATAACTCAAAAACTTGAGCTTTTTTCACCAAATCTGCACTAAATATAGAAAATTCAGAAGATTTCCAACCTAGAAAAGCAAGAATTATGATTCTAGCATGCATGGTTCAAAGGTATTGTCATTATTAAATGATTGCTTTTTCGGACGTTTCAGGCGCAGATAAGCTTAAAAATGGGCTTTCCAGCCTGCAAGTCACACTTTTATGAAAACTTGCATAACTCAAAAAGTTGAGCTTTTTTCACCAAATCTGCACTAAATATAGAAAATTCAGAAGATTTCCAACCAGGAAAGCAAGATTTATGATTCTAGCATGCATGGTTCAAAAGTTATTGTCATTATTAAATGATTGCTTTTTCGGACGTTTTAGGCTCAGAGAAGTGCAAAAATGGGCTTTCCAGCCTGCAAGTCACACTTTTATGAAAACTTGCATAACTCAAAAACTTGAGCTTTTTTCACCAAATCTGCACTAAATATAGAAAATTCAGAAAGATTTCCAACCCTAGAAAAGCAAGAATTATGATTCTAGCATGCATGGTTCCAAAGTTATTGTCATTATTAAATGATTGCTTTTTCGGACGTTTCAGGCGCAGATAAGCTTAAAAATGGGCTTTCCAGCCTGCAAGTCACACTTTTATGAAAACTTGCATAACTCAAAAAGTTGAGCTTTTTTCACCAAATCTGCACTAAATATAGAAAATTCAGAAGATTTCCAACCAGGAAAGCAAGAATTATGATTCTAGCATGCATGGTTCCAAAGTTATTGTCATTATTAAATGATTGCTTTTTCGGACGTTTCAGGCGCAGATAAGCTTAAAAATGGGCTTTCCAGCCTGCAAGTCACACTTTTATGAAAACTTGCATAACTCAAAAAGTTGAGCTTTTTTCACCAAATCTGCACTAAATATAGAAAATTCAGAAGATTTCCAACCCAGGAAAGCAAGATTTATGATTCTAGCATGCATGGTTCAAAAGTTATTGTCATTATTAAATGATTGCTTTTTCGGACGTTTTCAGGGCTCAGAGAAGCTGCAAAAATGGGCTTTCCAGCCTGCAAGTCACACTTTTATGAAAACTTGCATAACTCAAAAAGTTGAGCTTTTTTCACCAAATCTGCACTAAATATAGAAAATTCAGAAGATTTCCAACCCTAAAGCAAGAATTATGATTCTAGCATGCATGGTTCCAAAAGTTATTGTCATTATTAAATGATTGCTTTTTCGGACGTTTAGGCGCAGATAAGTGCTAAAAATGGGCTTTCCAGCCTGCAAGTCACACTTTTATGAAAACTTGCATAACTCAAAAAGTTGAGCTTTTTTCACCAAATCTGCACTAAATATAGAAAATTCAGAAGATTTCCAACCCAGGAAAGCAAGAATTATGATTCTAGCATGCATGGTTCAAAAGTTATTGTCATTATTAAATGATTGCTTTTTCGGACGTTTCAGGCGCAGATAAGCTTAAAAATGGGCTTTCCAGCCTGCAAGTCACACTTTTATGAAAACTTGCATAACTCAAAAAGTTGAGCTTTTTTCACCAAATCTGCACTAAATATAGAAAATTCAGAAGATTTCCAACCCAGGAAAGCAAGATTTATGATTCTAGCATGCATGGTTCAAAAGTTATTGTCATTATTAAATGATTGCTTTTTCGGACGTTTTAGGCTCAGAGAAGTGCAAAAATGGGCTTTCCAGCCTGCAAGTCACACTTTTATGAAAACTTGCATAACTCAAAAAGCTTGAGCTTTTTTCACCAAATCTGCACTAAATATAGAAAATTCAGAAGATTTCCAACCCAGGAAAGCAAGAATTATGATTCTAGCATGCATGGTTCAAAAGTTATTGTCATTATTAAATGATTGCTTTTTCGGACGTTTCAGGCGCAGATAAGCTTAAAAATGGGCTTTCCAGCCTGCAAGTCACACTTTTATGAAAACTTGCATAACTCAAAAAGTTGAGCTTTTTTCACCAAATCTGCACTAAATATAGAAAATTCAGAAGATTTCCAACCCAGGAAAGCAAGATTTATGATTCTAGCATGCATGGTTCAAAAGTTATTGTCATTATTAAATGATTGCTTTTTCGGACGTTTTAGGGCTCAGGAGAAGTGCAAAAATGGGCTTTCCAGCCTGCAAGTCACACTTTTATGAAAACTTGCATAACTCAAAAACTTGAGCTTTTTTCACCAAATCTGCACTAAATATAGAAAATTCAGAAGATTTCCAACCAGGAAAGCAAGAATTATGATTCTAGCATGCATGGTTCAAAAGTTATTGTCATTATTAAATGATTGCTTTTTCGGACGTTTCAGGCGCAGATAAGCTTAAAAATGGGGCTTTCCAGCCTGCAAGTCACACTTTTATGAAAACTTGCATAACTCAAAACCGTTGAGCTTTTTTCACCAAACTCTGCCACTAAATATAGAAATTCAGAAGATTTCCAACCCAGGAAAGCAAGATTATGATTCTAGCATGCCTGGTTCAAAAGTTCATTGTCATTATTAAATGATTGCTTTTTCGGGCGTTTAGGCTCAGAGAAGTGCAAAAATGGGCTCTTCCAGCTGCAAGTCACCACTTTTATGAACACCTAAGCATAACTCAAAAACCTTGAGCTTTTTTTCACCCAAATCTGCACTAAATATAGAAAATTCATAAGATTTCCACCTAGAAAAGCAAGAATAATTATG
>NW_028283264.1:0-30228 GCF_059441175.1 Urocampus carinirostris
AAACTTTTTGAGTTATGCAAGTTTTCATACAAGTGTGACTTGCAGGCTCAAAAGCTCTCTTTTACGCGTATCTGCGCCTGAAACGTCCGAAAAAGCAATCATTTAATAATGACAATAACTTTTGAACCATGCATGCTAAAATCATGATTCTTGCTTTCCTGGGTTGGAAATCTTCTGAATTTTCTATATTTAGTGCAGATTTGGTGAAAAAAGCTCAACTTTTTGAGTTATGCAAGTTTTCATACAAGTGTGACTTGCAGGCTCAAAAGCTCTGCTTTTACGCGTATCTGCGCCTGAAACGTCCGAAAAAGCAATCATTTAATAATGACAATAACTTTTGAACCATGCATGCTAGAATCATGATTCTTGCTTTCCTGGGTTGGAAATCTTCTGAATTTTCTATATTTAGTTCAGATTTGGTGAAAAAAGCTCAACTTTTTGAGTTATGCAAGTTTTCATACAAGTGTGACTTGCAGGCTCAAAAGCTCTCTTTTACGCGTATCTGCGCCTGAAACGTCCGAAAAAGCAATCATTTAATAATGACAATAACTTTTGAACCATGCATGCTAGAATCATGATTCTTGCTTTCCTGGGTTGGAAATCTTCTGAATTTTCTATATTTAGTGCAGATTTGGTGAAAAAAGCTCAACTTTTTGAGTTATGCAAGTTTTCATACAAGTGTGACTTGCAGGCTCAAAAGCTCTCTTTTACGCGTATCTGCGCCTGAAACGTCCGAAAAAGCAATCATTTAATAATGACAATAACTTTTGAACCATGCATGCTAGAATCATGATTCTTGCTTTCCTGGGTTGGAAATCTTCTGAATTTTCTATATTTAGTGTGGTGAAAAAAGCTCACTTTTTGAGTTATGCAAGTTTTCATACAAGTGTGACTTGCAGGCTCAAAAGCTCTGTTTTACGCGTATCTGCGCCTGAAAACGTCCGAAAAAGCAATCATTTAATAATGACAATAACTTTTGAAACCATGCATGCTAGAATCATGATTTCTTGCTTTCCTGGGTTGGAAATCTTCTGAATTTTCTATATTTAGTGCAGATTTTGGTGAAAAAAGCTCAACTTTTTGAGTTATGCAAGTTTTCATACAAGTGTGGACTTGCAGGCTCAAAAGCTCTGTTTTACGCGTATCTGCGCCTGAATGTCCGAAAAAGCAGTCATTTATTTATGACAATAACCTTTTGAACCATGCATGCTAGAATCATGATTCTTGCTTTCCTGGGTTGGAAATCTTCTGAATTTTCTATATTTAGTGCAGATATGGTGAAAAAAGCTCAACTTTTTGAGTTATGCAAGTTTTCATACAAGTGTGACTTGCAGGCTCAAAAAGCTCTCTTTTACGCGTATCTGCGCCTGAAACGTCCGAAAAAGCAATCATTTAATAATGACAATAACTTTGAACCATGCATGCTAGAATCATGATTCTTGCTTTCCTGGGTTGGAAATCTTCTGAATTTTCTATATTTAGTGCAGATTTGGTGAAAAAAGCTCAACTTTTTGAGTTATGCAAGTTTTCATACAAGTGTGACTTGCAGGCTCAAAAGCTCTGTTTTACGCGTATCTGCGCCTGAAATGTCCGAAAAAGCAGTCATTTAATTATGACAATAACTTTTGAACCATGCATGCTACAATCATGATTCATTGCTTTCCTGGGTTGGAAATCTTCTGAATTTTCTATATTTAGTGCAGATTTGGTGAAAAAAGCTCAACTTTTTGAGTTATGCAAGTTTTCATACAAGTGTGACTTGCAGGCTCAAAAGCTCTCTTTTACGCGTATCTGCGCCTGAAACGTCCGAAAAAGCAATCATTTAATAATGACAATAACTTTTGAACCATGCATGCTACAATCATGATTCTTGCTTTCCTGGGTTGGAAAATCTTCTGAATTTTCTATTATTTAGTGCAGATTTGGTGTAAAAAGCTCAACTTTTTGAGTTATGCAAGTTTTCATACAAGTGTGACTTGCAGGCTCAAAAGCTCTGTTTTACGCGTATCTGCGCCTGAAACGTCCGAAAAAGCAATCATTTAATAATGACAATAACTTTTGAACCATGCATGCTAGAATCATGATTCTTGCTTTCCTGGGTTGGAAATCTTCTGAATTTCTATATTTAGTGCAGATTTGGTGAAAAAAGCTCAACTTTTTGAGTTATGCAAGTTTTCATACAAGTGTGACTTGCAGGCTCAAAAGCTCTGTTTTACGCGTATCTGCGCCTGAAATGTCCGAAAAAGCAGTCATTTAATTATGACAATAACTTTTGAACCATGCATGCTAGAATCATGATTCTTGCTTTCCTGGGTTGCAAATCTTCTGAATTTTCTATATTTAGTGCAGATTTGGTGACAAAAGCTCAACTTTTTGAGTTATGCAAGTTTTCATACAAGTGTGACTTGCAGGCTCAAAAGCTCTCTTTTTACGCGTATCTGCGCCTGAAACGTCCGAAAAAGCAATCATTTAATAATGACAATAACTTTTGAACCATGCATGCTAGAATCATGATTCTTGCTTTCCTGGGTTGGAAATCTTCTGAATTTTCTATATTTAGTGCAGATTTTGGTGAAAAAAGCTCAACTTTTTGAGTTATGCAAGTTTTCATACAAGTGTGACTTGCAGGCTCAAAAGCTCTCTTTTTACGCGTATCTGCGCCTGAAACGTCCGAAAAGCAATCATTTAATAATGACAATAGCTTATGAACCATGCATGCTAGAATCATGATTCTTGCTTTCCTGGTTGGAATCTTCTGAATTTTCTATATTTAGTGCAGATTTGGTGAAAAAAGCTCAACTTTTTGAGTTATGCAAGTTTTCATACAAGTGTGACTTGCAGGCTCAAAAGCTCTCTTTTACGCGTATCTGCGCCTGAAACGTCCGAAAAAGCAATCATTTAATAATGACAATAACTTTTGAACCATGCATGCTAGAATCATGATTCTTGCTTTCCTGGGTTGGAAATCTTCTGAATTTTCTATATTTAGTGCAGATTTGGTAAAAAAAAGCTCAACTTTTTGAGTTATGCAAGTTTTCATACAAGTGTGACTTGCAGGCTCAAAAGCTCTCTTTTACGCGTATCTGCGCCTGAAACGTCCGAAAAAGCAATCATTTAATAATGACAATAACTTTTGAACCATGCATGCTAGAATCATGATTCTTGCTTTCCTGGGTTGGAAATCTTCTGAATTTTCTATATTTAGTGCAGATTTGGTGAAAAAAGCTCAACTTTTTGAGTTATGCAAGTTTTCATACAAGTGTGACTTGCAGGCTCAAAAGCTCTCTTTTACGCGTATCTGCGCCTGAAACGTCCGAAAAAGCAATCATTTAATAATGACAATAACTTTTGAACCATTGCATGCTACAATCATGATTCTTGCTTTCCTGGGTTGGAAATCTTCTGAATTTTCATATATTTAGTGCAGATTTGGTGAAAAAAAGCTCAACTTTTTGAGTTATGCAAGTTTTCATACATGTGTGACTTGCAGGCTCAAAAGCTCTCTTTTTACGCGTATCTGCGCCTGAAACGTCCGAAAAAGCAATCATTTAATAATGACAATAACTTTTGAACCATGCATGCTAGAATCATGATTCTTGCTTTCCTGGGTTGGAAATCTTCTGAATTTTCTATATTTAGTGCAGATTTGGTGAAAAAAGCTCAACTTTTTGAGTTATGCAAGTTTTCATACAAGTGTGACTTGCAGGCTCAAAGCTCTGTTTTACGCGTATCTGCGCCTGAAACGTCCGAAAAAAGCAATCATTTAATAATGACAATAACTTTTGAACCATGCATGCTAGAAATCATGATTCTTGCTTTCCTGGGTTGGAAATCTTCTGAATTTTCCATATTTAGTGCAGATTTGGTGAAAAAAGCTCAACTTTTGAGTTATGCAAGTTTTCATACAAGTGTGACTTGCAGGCTCAAAAGCTCTGTTTTACGCGTATCTGCGCCTGAAATGTCCCGAAAAAGCAGTCATTTAATTATGACAATAACTTTTGAACCATGCATGCTACAATCATGATTCTTGCTTTCCTGGGTTGGAAATCTTCTGAATTTTCTATATTTAGTGCAGATTTGGTGAAAAAAGCTCAACTTTTTGAGTTATGCAAGTTTTCATACAAGTGTGACTTGCAGGCTCAAAAGCTCTCTTTACGCGTATCTGCGCCTGAAACGTCCGAAAAAGCAATCATTTAATAATGACAATAACTTTTGAACCATGCATGCTAGAATCATGATTCTGCTTTCCTGGTTGGAAATCTTCTGAATTTTCTATATTTAGTGCAGATTTGGTGAAAAAAGCTCATTTTTTTGAGTTATGCAAGTTTTCATACAAGTGTGACTTGCAGTCTCAAAAGCTCTCTTTTACGCGTATCTTCGCCTGAAACGTCGAAAAAGCAATCATTTAATAATGACAATAACTTTTGAACCATGCATGCTAGAATCATGATTCTTGCTTTCCTGGGTTGGAAATCTTCTGAATTTTCTATATTTAGGTGCAGATTTGGTGAAAAAAGCTCAACTTTTTGAGTTATGCAAGTTTTCATACAAGTGTGACTTGCAGGCTCAAAAGCTCTCTTTTACGCGTATCTGCGCCTGAAACGTCCGAAAAAGCAATCATTTAATAATGACAATAACTTTTGAACCAAGCATGCTATAATCATGATTCTTGCTTTCCTGGGTTGGAAATCTTCTGAATTTTCTATATTTAGTGCAGATTTGGTGAAAAAAGCTCAACTTTTTGAGTTATGCAAGTTTTCATACAAGTGTGACTTGCAGGCTCAAAAGCTCTCTTTTACGCGTATCTGCGCCTGAAACGTCCGAAAAAGCAATCATTTAATAATGACAATAACTTTTGAACCATGTATGCTAGAATCTTGATTCTTGCTTTCCTGGGTTGGAAATCTTCTGAATTTACTATATTTAGTGCAGATTTGGTGAAAAAAGCTCAACTTTTGAGTTATGCAAGTTTTCATACAAGTGTGACTTGCAGTCTCAAAAGCTCTCTTTTACGCGTATCTGCGCCTGAAACGTCCGAAAAAGCAATCATTTAATAATGACAATAACTTTCGAACCATGCATGCTACAATCATGATTCTTGCTTTCCTGGGTTGGAAATCTTCTGAATTTTCTATATTTAGTGCAGATTTGGTGAAAAAAGCTCAACTTTTTGAGTTATGCAAGTTTTCATACAAGTGTGACTTGCAGGCTCAAAAGCTCTCTTTTACGCGTATCAGCGCCTGAACGTCCCCGAAAAACAATCATTTAATAATGACAATAACTTTTGAACCATGCATGCTAAAATCATGATTCTTGCTCTTCCTGGGTTGGAAATCTCTGAATTTTCTATATTTAGTGGCAGATTTGGTGAAAAAAGCTCAACTTTTTGAGTTATGCAAGTTTTCATACAAGTGTGACTTGCAGGCTGAAAAGCTGTCTTTTAAGATTATCTGCGCCTGAAACGTCCGAAAAAGCAATCATTTAATAATGACAATAACTTTTGAACCATGCATGCTAGAATCATGATTCTTGCTTTCCTGGGTTGGAAATCTTCTGATTTTCTATATTTAGTGCAGATTTGGTGAAAAAAGCTCAACTTTTTGAGTTATGCAAGTTTTCAAACAAGTGTGACTTGCAGTCTCAAAAGCTCTCTTTTACGCGTATCTGCGCCTGAAACGTCCGAAAAAGCAATCATTTAATAATGGACATAACTTTTGAACCATGCATGCTAGAATCATGATTCTTGCTTTCCTGGGTTGGAAATCTTCTGAATTTCTATATTTAGTGCAGATTTGGTGAAAAAAGCTCAACTTTTTGAGTTATGCAAGTTTTCATACAAGTGTGACTTGCAGGCTCAAAAGCTCTGTTTTACGCGTATCTGCGCCTGAAACGTCCGAAAAAGCAATCATTTAATAATGACAATAACTTTTGAACCATGCATGCTAGAATCATGATTCTTGCTTGTCCTGGGTTGGAAATCTTCTGAATTTTCCATATTTAGTGCAGATTTGGTGAAAAAAGCTCAACTTTTTGAGTTATGCAAGTTTTCATACAAGTGTGACTTGCAGGCTGAAAAGCTGTCTTTTAAGATTATCTGCGCCTGAAACGTCCAAAAAAGCAATCATTTAATAATGACAATAACTTTTGAACCATGCATGCTAGAATCATGATTCTTGCTTTCCTGGGTTGGAAATCTTCTGAATTTTCTATATTTAGTGCAGATTGGTGAAAAAAGCTCAACTTTTTGAGTTATGCAAGTTTTCATACAAGTGGGACTTGCAGGCTCAAAACCTCTCTTTTACGCGTATCTGCGCCTGAAAACGTCCGAAAAAGCAATCATTTAATAATGACAATAACTTTTGAACCATGCATGCTAGAATCATGATTCTTGCTTTCCTGGGTTGTAAATCTTCTGAATTTTTCCATATTTAGTGCAGATTTCGTGAAAAAAAGCTCAACTTTTTGAGTTATGCAAGTTTTCATACAAGTGTGACTTGCAGGCTGAAAAGCTCTCTTTTAAGCGTATCTGCGCCTGAAACGTCCGATAAAAGCAATCATTTAATAACGACAATAACTTTTGAACCATGCATGCTAAAATCATAATTCTTGCTTTCCTGGGTTGGAAATCTTCTGAATTTTCTATATTTAGTGCAGATTTGGCGAAAAAAGCTCAACTTTTTGAGTTATGCAAGTTTTCATAAAAGTGTGACTTGCAGGCTGGAAAGCCCATATTTTTAAGCTTATCTGCGCCTGAAACGTCCGAAAAAGCAATCATTTAATAATGACAATAACTTTGGAACCATGCATGCTAGAATCATAATTCTTGCTTTTCTAGGTTGGAAATCTTCTGAATTTTCTATATTTAGTGCAGATTTGGTGAAAAAAGCTCAACTTTTTGAGTTATGCAAGTTTTCATAAAAGTGTGACTTTGCAGGCTGGAAAGCCCATTTTTAAAGCTTATCTGCGCCTGAAACGTCCGAAAAAGCAATCATTTAATAATGACAATAACTTTGGAACCATGCATGCTAGAATCATAATTCTTGCTTTTTTAGGTTGGAAATCTTCTGAATTTTCTATATTTAGTGCAGATTTGGTGAAAAAAGCTCAAGTTTTTGAGTTATGCAAGTTTTCATAAAAGTGTGACTTGCAGGCTGGAAAGCCCATTTTTGCACTTCTCTGAGCCTAAAACGTCCGAAAAAGCAATCATTTAATAATGACAATAACTTTTGAACCATGCATGCTAGAATCATAAATCTTGCTTTCCTGGGTTGGAAATCTTCTGAATTTTCTATATTTAGTGCAGATTTGGTGAAAAAAGCTCAACTTTTTGAGTTATGCAAGTTTTCATAAAAGTGTGACTTGCAGGCTGAAAGCCCATATTTTTAAGCTTATCTGCGCCTGAAACGTCCGAAAAAGCAATCATTTAATATGACATAACTTTGGAACCATGCATGCTAGAATCATAATTCTTGCTTTTCTAGGTTGGAAATCTTCTGAATTTTCTATATTTAGTGCAGATTTGGTGAAAAAAGCTCAAGTTTTTGAGTTATGCAAGTTTTCATAAAAGTGTGACTTGCAGGCTGGAAAGCCCATTTTTGCACTTCTCTGAGCCTAAAACGTCCGAAAAAGCAATCATTTAATAATGACAATAACTTTTGAACCATGCATGCTAGAATCATAAATCTTGCTTTCCTGGGTTGGAAATCTTCTGAATTTTCTATATTAAGTGCAGATTTGGTGAAAAAAGCTCAACTTTTGAGTTATGCAAGTTTTCATAAAAGTGTGACCTGCAGGCTGGAAAGCCCATTTTTAAAGCTTATCTGCGCCTGAAACGTCCGAAAAAGCAATCATTTAATAATGACAATAACTTTTGAACCATGCATGCTAGAATCATAATTCTTGCTTTCCTGGGTTGGAAATCTTCTGAATTTTCTATATTTAGTGCAGATTTGGTGAAAAAAGCTCAACTTTTTGAGTTATGCAAGTTTTCATAAAAGTGTGACTTGCAGGCTGGAAAGCCATTTTTAAGCTTATCTGCGCCTGAAACGTCCGAAAAAGCAATCATTTAATAATGACAATAACTTTGGAACCATGCATGCTAGAATCATAATTCTTGCTTTTCTAGGTTGGAAATCTTCTGAATTTTCTATATTTAGTGCAGATTTGGTGAAAAAAGCTCAACTTTTTGAGTTATGCAAGTTTTCATAAAAGTGTGACTTGCAGGCTGGAAAGCCCATTTTTAAGCTTATCTGCGCCTGAAACGTCCGAAAAAGCAATCATTTAATAATGACAATAACTTTTGAACCATGCATGCTAGAATCATAAATCTTGCTTTCTCATGGGTTGGAAATCTTCTGAATTTTCTATATTTAGTGCAGATTTGGTGAAAAAAGCTCAACTTTTTGAGTTATGCAAGTTTTCATAAAAGTGTGACTTGCAGGCTGGAAAGCCCATTTTTAAGCTTATCTGCGCCTGAAACGTCCGAAAAAGCAATCATTTAATAATGACAATAACTTTTGAACCATGCATGCTAGAATCATAATTCTTGCTTTCCTGGGTTGGAAATCTTCTGAATTTTCTATATTTAGTGCAGATTTGGTGAAAAAGCTCAACTTTTTGAGTTATGCAAGTTTTCATAAAAGTGTGACTTGCAGGCTGGAAAGCCCATTTTTAAGCTTATCTGCGCCTGAAACGTCCGAAAAAGCAATCATTTAATAATGACAATAACTTTGGAACCATGCATGCTAGAATCATAATTCTTGCTTTTCTAGGTTGGAAATCTTCTGAATTTTCTATATTTAGTGCAGATTTGGTGAAAAAAGCTCAAGTTTTTGAGTTATGCAAGTTTTCATAAAAGTGTGACTTGCAGGCTGGAAAGCCCATTTTTGCACTTCTCTGAGCCTAAAACGTCCCGAAAAAGCAATCATTTAATAATGACAATAACTTTTGAACCATGCATGCTAGAATCATAAATCTTGCTTTCCTGGGTTGGAAATCTTCTGAATTTTCTATATTTAGTGCAGATTTGGTGAAAAAAGCTCAACTTTTTGAGTTATGCAAGTTTTCATAAAAGTGTGACTTGCAGGCTGGAAAGCCCATTTTTAAGCTTATCTGCGCCTGAAACGTCCGAAAAAGCAATCATTTAATAATGACAATAACTTTTGAACCATGCATGCTAGAATCATAATTCTTGCTTTCCTGGGTTGGAAATCTTCTGAATTTTTCTATATTTAGTGCAGATTTGGTGAAAAAAGCTCAACTTTTTGAGTTATGCAAGTTTTCATAAAAGTGTGACTTGCAGGCTGGAAAGCCCATTTTTAAGCTTATCTGCGCCTGAAACGTCCGAAAAAGCAATCATTTAATAATGACAATAACTTTGGAACCATGCATGCTAGAATCATAATTCTTACTTTTCTAGGTTGGAAATCTTCCTGAATTTTCTATATTTAGTGCAGATTTGGTGAAAAAAGCTCAAGTTTTTGAGTTATGCAAGTTTTCATAAAAGTGTGACTTGCAGGCTGGAAAGCCCATTTTTGCACTTCTCTGAGCCTAAAACGTCCGAAAAAGCAATCATTTAATAATGACAATAACTTTTGAACCATGCATGCTAGAATCATAAATCTTGCTTTCCTGGGTTGGAAATCTTCTGAATTTTCTATATTTAGTGCAGATTTGGTGAAAAAAGCTCAACTTTTTGAGTTATGCAAGTTTTCATAAAAGTGTGACTTGCAGGCTGGAAAGCCCATTTTTAAGCTTATCTGCGCCTGAAACGTCCGAAAAAGCAATCATTTAATAATGACAATAACTTTTGAACCATGCATGCTAGAATCATAATTCTTGCTTTCCTGGGTTGGAAATCTTCTGAATTTTCTATATTTAGTGCAGATTTGGTGAAAAAAGCTCAACTTTTTGAGTTATGCAAGTTTTCATAAAAGTGTGACTTGCAGGCTGGAAAGCCCATTTTTAAGCTTATCTGCGCCTGAAACGTCCGAAAAAGCAATCATTTAATAATGACAATAACTTTGGAACCATGCATGCTAGAATCATAATTCTTGCTTTTCTAGGTTGGAAATCTTCTGAATTTTCTATATTTAGTGCAGATTTGGTGAAAAAAGCTCAAGTTTTTGAGTTATGCAAGTTTTCATAAAAGTGTGACTTGCAGGCTGGAAAGCCCATTTTTGCACTTCTCTGAGCCTACAAACGTCCGAAAAAAGCAATCATTTAATAATGACAATAACTTTTGAACCATGCATGCTAGAATCATAAATCTTGCTTTCCTGGGTTGGAAATCTTCTGAATTTTCTATATTTAGTGCAGATTTGGTGAAAAAAAGCTCAACTTTTGAGTTATGCAAGTTTTCATAAAAGTGTGGACTTGCAGGCTGAAAGCCCATTTTTAAGCTTATCTGCGCCTGAAACGTCCGAAAAAGCAATCATTTAATAATGACAATAACTTTTGAACCATGCATGCTAGAATCATAATTCTTGCTTTCCTGGGTTGGAAATCTTCTGAATTTTCTATATTTAGTGCAGATTTGGTGAAAAAAGCTCAACTTTTTGAGTTATGCAAGTTTTCATAAAAGTGTGACTTGCAGGCTGGAAAGCCCATTTTTAAGCTTATCTGCGCCTGAAACGTCCGAAAAAGCAATCATTTAATAATGACAATAACTTTGGAACCATGCATGCTAGAATCATAATTCTTACTTTTCTAGGTTGGAAATCTTCTGAATTTTCTATATTTAGTGCAGATTTGGTGGAAAAAAGCTCAAGTTTTTGAGTTATGCAAGTTTTCATAAAAGTGTGACTTGCCAGGCTGGAAAGCCCATTTTTGCACTTCTCTGAGCCTAAAACGTCCGAAAAAGCAATCATTTAATAATGACAATAACTTTTGAACCATGCATGCTAGAATCATAAATCTTGCTTTCCTGGGTTGGAAATCTTCTGAATTTTCTATATTTTAGTGCAGATTTGGTGAAAAAAGCTCAAGTTTTTGAGTTATGCAAGTTTTCATAAAAGTGTGACTTGCAGGCTGGAAACCCCATTTTTAAGCTTATCTGCGCCTGAAACGTCCGAAAAGCAATCATTTAATAATGACAATAACTTTTGAACCATGCATGCTAGAATCATAATTCTTGCTTTCCTGGGTTGGAAATCTTCTGAATTTTCTATATTTAGTGCAGATTTGGTGAAAAAAGCTCAACTTTTTGAGTTATGCAAGTTTTCATAAAAGTGTGACTTGCAGGCTGGAAAGCCATTTTTAAGCTTATCCTGCGCCTGAAACGTCCGAAAAAGCAATCATTTAATAATGACAATAACTTTGGAACCATGCATGCTAGAATCATAATTCTTGCTTTTCTAGGTTGGAAATCTTCTGAATTTTCTATATTTAGTGCAGATTTGGTGAAAAAAGCTCAAGTTTTTGAGCTATGCAAGTTAAAAGTGTGACTTGCAGGCTGGAAAGCCCATTTTTGCACTTCTCTGAGCCTAAAAACGTCCGAAAAAGCAATCATTTAATAATGACAATAACTTTTGAACCATGCATGCTAGAATCATAAATCTTGCTTTCCTGGGTTGGAAATCTTCTGAATTTTCTATATTTAGTGCAGATTTGGTGAAAAAAGCTCAACTTTTTGAGTTATGCAAGTTTTCATAAAAGTGTGACTTGCAGGCTGGAAAGCCCATTTTTAAGCTTATCTGCGCCTGAAACGTCCGAAAAAGCAATCATTTAATAATGACAATAACTTTTGAACCATGCATGCTAAAATCATAATTCTTGCTTTCCTGGGTTGGAAATCTTCTGAATTTTCTATAATTTAGTGCAGATTTGGTGAAAAAAGCTCAACTTTTTGAGTTATGCAAGTTTTCATAAAAGTGTGACTTGCAGGCTGGAAAGCCCATTTTTAAGCTTATCTGCGCCTGAAACGTCCGAAAAAGCAATCATTTAATAATGACAATAACTTTGGAACCATGCATGCTAGAATCATAATTCTTGCTTCTTTCTAGGTTGGAAATCTTCTGAATTTTCTATATTTAGTGCAGATTTGGTGAAAAAAGCTCAAGTTTTTGAGTTATGCAAGTTTTCATAAAAGTGTGACTTGCAGGCTGGAAAGCCCATTTTTGCACTTCTCTGAGCCTAAAACGTCCGAAAAAGCAATCATTTAATAATGACAATAACTTTTGAACCATGCATGCTAGAATCATAAATCTTGCTTTCCTGGGTTGGAAATCTTCTGAATTTTCTATATTTAGTGCAGATTTGGTGAAAAAAGCTCAACTTTTTGAGTTATGCAAGTTTTCATAAAAGTGTGACTTGCAGGCTGGAAAGCCCATTTTTAAGCTTCTCTGCGCCTGAAACGTCCGAAAAAGCAATCATTTAATAATGACAATAACTTTTGAACCATGCATGCTAGAATCATAATTCTTGCTTTCCTGGGTTGGAAATCTTCTGAATTTTCTATATTTAGTGCAGATTTGGTGAAAAAAGCTCAACTTTTTGAGTTATGCAAGTTTTCATAAAAGTGTGACTTGCAGGCTGGAAAGCCCATTTTTAAGCTTATCTGCGCCTGAAACGTCCGAAAAAAGCAATCATTTAATAATGACAATAACTTTGGAACCATGCATGCTAGAATCATAATTCTTGCTTTTCTAGGTTGGAAATCTTCTGAATTTTCTATATTTAGTGCAGATTTGGTGAAAAAAGCTCAAGTTTTTGAGTTATGCAAGTTTTCATAAAAGTGTGACTTGCAGGCTGGAAAGCCCATTTTTGCACTTCTCTGAGCCTAAAACGTCCGAAAAAGCAATCATTTAATAATGACAATAACTTTTGAACCATGCATGCTAGAATCATAAATCTTGCTTTCCTGGGTTGGAAATCTTCTGAATTTTCTATATTTAGTGCAGATTTGGTGAAAAAAGCTCAACTTTTTGAGTTATGCAAGTTTTCATAAAAGTGTGACTTGCAGGCTGGAAAGCCCATTTTTAAGCTTATCTGCGCCTGAAACGTCCGAAAAAGCAATCATTTAATAATGACAATAACTTTTGAACCATGCATGCTAAAATCATAATTCTTTGCTCTTCCTGGGTTGGAAATCTTCTGAATTTTCTATAATTAGTGCAGATTTGGTGAAAAAAGCTCAACTTTTTAGGTTATGCAAGTTTTCATAAAAGTGTGACTTGCAGGCTGGAAAGCCCATTTTTAAGCTTATCTGCGCCTGAAACGTCCGAAAAAGGCAATCATTTAATAATGACAATAACTTTGGAACCATGCAGGCTAGAATCATAATTCTTGCTTTTCTAGGTTGGAAATCTTCTGAATTTTCTATATTTAGTGCAGATTTGGTGAAAAAAAGCTCAAGTTTTTGAGTTATGCAAGTTTTTCATACAAGTGTGACTTGCAGGCTCAAAAGCTCTCTTTTACGCGTATCTGCGCCTGAAAACGTCCGAAAAAGCAATCATTTAATAATGACAATAACTTTTGAACCATGCATGCTACAATCATGATTCTTGCTTTCCTGGGTTGGAAATCTTCTGAATTTTCTATATTTAGTGCAGATTTGGTGAAAAAAGCTCAACTTTTTGAGTTATGCAAGTTTTCATACAAGTGTGACTTGCAGGCTCAAAAGCTCTCTTTTACGCGTATCTGCGCCTGAAACGTCCGAAAAAGCAATCATTTAATAATGACAATAACTTTTGAACCATGCATGCTAGAATCATGATTCTTGCTTTCCTGGGTTGGAAATCTTCTGAATTTTTCTATATTTAGTGCAGATTTGGTGAAAAAAGCTCAACTTTTTGAGTTATGCAAGTTTTCATACAAGTGTGACTTGCAGGCTCAAAAGCTCTGTTTTACGCGTATCTGCGCCTGAAACGTCCGAAAAAGCAATCATTTAATAATGACAATAACTTTTGAACCATGCATGCTAGAATCATGATTCTTGCTTTCCTGGGTTGGAAATCTTCTGAATTTTCCATATTTAGTGCAGATTTGGTGAAAAAAGCTCAACTTTTTGAGTTATGCAAGTTTTCATACAAGTGTGACTTGCAGGCTCAAAAGCTCTGTTTTACGCGTATCTGCGCCTGAAACGTCCGAAAAAGCAATCATTTAATAATGACAATAACTTTTGAACCATGCATGCTAGAATCATGATTCTTGCTTTCCTGGGTTGGAAATCTTCTGAATTTCTATATTTAGTGCAGATTTGGTGAAAAAAGCTCAACTTTTTGAGTTATGCAAGTTTTCATACAAGTGTGACTTGCAGGCTCAAAAGCTCTGTTTTACGCGTATCTGCGCCTGAAATGTCCGAAAAAGCAGTCATTTAATTATGACAATAACTTTTGAACCATGCATGCTACAATCATGATTCTTGCTTTCCTGGGTTGGAAATCTTCTGAATTTTCTATATTTAGTGCAGATTTGGTGAAAAAAGCTCAACTTTTTGAGTTATGCAAGTTTTCATAAAAGTGTGACTTGCAGGCTGGAAAGCCCATTTTTAAGCTTATCTGCGCCTGAAACGTCCGAAAAAGCAATCATTTAATAATGACAATAACTTTGGAACCATGCATGCTAGAATCATAATTCTTACTTTTCTAGGTTGGAAATCTTCTGAATTTTCTATATTTAGTGCAGATTTGGTGAAAAAAGCTCAAGTTTTTGAGTTATGCAAGTTTTCATAAAAGTGTGACTTGCAGGCTGGAAAGCCCATTTTTGCACTTCTCTGAGCCTAAAACGTCCGAAAAAGCAATCATTTAATAATGACAATAACTTTTGAACCATGCATGCTAGAATCATAAATCTTGCTTTCCTGGGTTGGAAATCTTCTGAATTTTCTATATTTAGTGCAGATTTGGTGAAAAAAGCTCAACTTTTTGAGTTATGCAAGTTTTCATAAAAGTGTGACTTGCAGGCTGGAAAGCCCATTTTTAAGCTTATCTGCGCCTGAAACGTCCGAAAAAGCAATCATTTAATAATGACAATAACTTTTGAACCATGCATGCTAGAATCATAATTCTTGCTTTCCTGGGTTGGAAATCTTCTGAATTTTCTATATTTAGTGCAGATTTGGTGAAAAAAGCTCAACTTTTTGAGTTATGCAAGTTTTCATAAAAGTGTGACTTGCAGGCTGGAAAGCCCATTTTTAAGCTTATCTGCGCCTGAAACGTCCGAAAAAGCAATCATTTAATAATGACAATAACTTTGGAACCATGCATGCTAGAATCATAATTCTTGCTTTTCTAGGTTGGAAATCTTCTGAATTTTCTATATTTAGTGCAGATTTGGTGAAAAAAGCTCAAGTTTTTGAGTTATGCAAGTTTTCATAAAAGTGTGACTTGCAGGCTGGAAAGCCCATTTTTGCACTTCTCTGAGCCTAAAACGTCCGAAAAAGCAATCATTTAATAATGACAATAACTTTTGAACCATGCATGCTAGAATCATAAATCTTGCTTTCCTGGGTTGGAAATCTTCTGAATTTTCTATATTTAGTGCAGATTTGGTGAAAAAAGCTCAACTTTTTGAGTTATGCAAGTTTTCATAAAAGTGTGACTTGCAGGCTGGAAAGCCCATTTTTAAGCTTATCTGCGCCTGAAACGTCCGAAAAAGCAATCATTTAATAATGACAATAACTTTTGAACCATGCATGCTAAAATCATAATTCTTGCTTTCCTGGGTTGGAAATCTTCTGAATTTTCTATAATTAGTGCAGATTTGGTGAAAAAAGCTCAACTTTTTAGGTTATGCAAGTTTTCATAAAAGTGTGACTTGCAGGCTGGAAAGCCCATTTTTAAGCTTATCTGCGCCTGAAACGTCCGAAAAGGCAATCATTTAATAATGACAATAACTTTGGAACCATGCAGGCTAGAATCATAATTCTTGCTTTTCTAGGTTGGAAATCTTCTGAATTTTCTATATTTAGTGCAGATTTGGTGAAAAAAGCTCAAGTTTTTGAGTTATGCAAGTTTTCATAAAAGTGTGACTTGCAGGCTGGAAAGCCCATTTTTTGCACTTCTCTGAGCCTAAAACGTCCGAAAAAGCAATCATTTAATAATGACAATAACTTTTGAACCATGCATGCTAGAATCATAAATCTTGCTTTCCTGGGTTGGAAATCTTCTGAATTTTCTATATTTAGTGCAGATTTGGTGAAAAAAGCTCAACTTTTTGAGTTATGCAAGTTTTCATAAAAGTGTGACTTGCAGGCTGGAAAGCCCATTTTTAAGCTTATCTGCGCCTGAAACGTCCGAAAAAGCAATCATTTAATAATGACAATAACTTTTGAACCATGCATGCTAGAATCATAATTCTTGCTTTCCTGGGTTGGAAATCTTCTGAATTTTCTATATTTAGTGCAGATTTGGTGAAAAAAGCTCAACTTTTTGAGTTATGCAAGTTTTCATAAAAGTGTGACTTGCAGGCTGGAAAGCCCATTTTTAAGCTTATCTGAGCCTAAAACGTCCGAAAAAGCAATCATTTAATAATGACAATAACTTTTGAACCATGCATGCTAGAATCATAAATCTTGCTTTCCTGGGTTGGAAATCTTCTGAATTTTCTATATTTAGTGCAGATTTGGTGAAAAAAGCTCAACTTTTTGAGTTATGCAAGTTTTCTTAAAAGTGTGACTTGCAGGCTGAAAAGCCCATTTTTAAGCTTATCTGCGCCTGAAACGTCCGAAAAAGCAATCATTTAATAATGACAATAACTTTTGAACCATGCATGCTAGAATCATAATTCTTGCTTTCCTGGGTTGGAAATCTTCTGAATTTTCTATATTTAGTGCAGATTTGGTGAAAAAAGCTCAACTTTTTGAGTTATGCAAGTTTTCATAAAAGTGTGACTTGCAGGCTGGAAAGCCCATTTTTAAGCTTATCTGCGCCTGAAACGTCCGAAAAAGCAATCATTTAATAATGACAATAACTTTGGAACCATGCATGCTAGAATCATAATTCTTGCTTTTCTAGGTTGGAAATCTTCTGAATTTTCTATATTTAGTGCAGATTTGGTGAAAAAAGCTCAAGTTTTTGAGTTATGCGAGTTTTCATAAAAGTGTGACTTGCAGGCTGGAAAGCCCATTTTTGCACTTCTCTGAGCCTAAAACGTCCGAAAAAGCAATCATTTAATAATGACAATAACTTTTGAACCATGCATGCTAGAATCATAAATCTTGCTTTCCTGGGTTGGAAATCTTCTGAATTTTCTATATTTAGTGCAGATTTGGTGAAAAAAGCTCAACTTTTTGAGTTATGCAAGTTTTCTTAAAAGTGTGACTTGCAGGCTGAAAAGCCCATTTTTAAGCTTATCTGCGCCTGAAACGTCCGAAAAAGCAATCATTTAATAATGACAATAACTTTTGAACCATGCATGCTAGAATCATAATTCTTGCTTTCCTGGGTTGGAAATCTTCTGAATTTTCTATATTTAGTGCAGATTTGGTGAAAAAAGCTCAACTTTTTGAGTTATGCAAGTTTTCATAAAAGTGTGACTTGCAGGCTGGAAAGCCCATTTTTAAGCTTATCTGCGCCTGAAACGTCCGAAAAAGCAATCATTTAATAATGACAATAACTTTTGAACCATGCATGCTAGAATCATAATTCTTGCTTTCCTGGGTTGGAAATCTTCTGAATTTTCTATATTTAGTGCAGTTTTGGTGAAAAAAGCTCAACTTTTTGAGTTATGCAAGTTTTCATACAAGTGTGACTTGCAGGCTCAAAAGCTCTCTTTTACGCGTATCTGCGCCTGAAACGTCCGAAAAAGCAATCATTTAATAATGACAATAACTTTTGAACCATGCATGCTAGAATCATGATTCTTGCTTTCCTGGGTTGGAAATCTTCTGAATTTTCTATATTTAGTGCAGATTTGGTGAAAAAAGCTCAACTTTTTGAGTTATGCAAGTTTTCATACAAGTGTGACTTGCAGGCTCAAAAGCTCTCTTTTACGCGTATCTGCGCCTGAAACGTCCGAAAAAGCAATCATTTAATAATGACAATAGCTTATGAACCATGCATGCTAGAATCATGATTCTTGCTTTCCTGGGTTGGAAATCTTCTGAATTTTCTATATTTAGTGCAGATTTGGTGAAAAAAGCTCAACTTTTTGAGTTATGGAAGTTTTCATACAAGTGTGACTTGCAGGCTCAAAAGCTCTCTTTTACGCGTATCTGCGCCTGAAACGTCCGAAAAAGCAATCATTTAATAATGACAATAACTTTTGAACCATGCATGCTAGAATCATGATTCTTGCTTTCCTGGGTTGGAAATCTTCTGAATTTTCTATATTTAGTGCAGATTTGGTAAAAAAAAGCTCAACTTTTTGAGTTATGCAAGTTTTCATACAAGTGTGACTTGCAGGCTCAAAAGCTCTCTTTTACGCGTATCTGCGCCTGAAACGTCCGAAAAAGCAATCATTTAATAATGACAATAACTTTTGAACCATGCATGCTAGAATCATGATTCTTGCTTTCCTGGGTTGGAAATCTTCTGAATTTTCTATATTTAGTGCAGATTTGGTGAAAAAAGCTCAACTTTTTGAGTTATGCAAGTTTTCATACAAGTGTGACTTGCAGGCTCAAAAGCTCTCTTTTACGCGTATCTGCGCCTGAAACGTCCGAAAAAGCAATCATTTAATAATGACAATAACTTTTGAACCATGCATGCTACAATCATGATTCTTGCTTTCCTGGGTTGGAAATCTTCTGAATTTTCTATATTTAGTGCAGATTTGGTGAAAAAAGCTCAACTTTTTGAGTTATGCAAGTTTTCATACAAGTGTGACTTGCAGGCTCAAAACCTCTCTTTTACGCGTATCTGCGCCTGAAACGTCCGAAAAAGCAATCATTTAATAATGACAATAACTTTTGAACCATGCATGCTAGAATCATGATTCTTGCTTTCCTGGGTTGGAAATCTTCTGAATTTTCTATATTTAGTGCAGATTTGGTGAAAAAAGCTCAACTTTTTGAGTTATGCAAGTTTTCATACAAGTGTGACTTGCAGGCTCAAAAGCTCTGTTTTACGCGTATCTGCGCCTGAAACGTCCGAAAAAGCAATCATTTAATAATGACAATAACTTTTGAACCATGCATGCTAGAATCATGATTCTTGCTTTCCTGGGTTGGAAATCTTCTGAATTTTCCATATTTAGTGCAGATTTGGTGAAAAAAGCTCAACTTTTTGAGTTATGCAAGTTTTCATACAAGTGTGACTTGCAGGCTCAAAAGCTCTGTTTTACGCGTATCTGCGCCTGAAACGTCCGAAAAAGCAATCATTTAATAATGACAATAACTTTTGAACCATGCATGCTAGAATCATGATTCTTGCTTTCCTGGGTTGGAAATCTTCTGAATTTTCTATATTTAGTGCAGATTTGGTGAAAAAAGCTCAACTTTTTGAGTTATGCAAGTTTTCATACAAGTGTGACTTGCAGGCTCAAAAGCTCTGTTTTACGCGTATCTGCGCCTGAAATGTCCGAAAAAGCAGTCATTTAATTATGACAATAACTTTTGAACCATGCATGCTACAATCATGATTCTTGCTTTCCTGGGTTGGAAATCTTCTGAATTTTCTATATTTAGTGCAGATTTGGTGAAAAAAGCTCAACTTTTTGAGTTATGCAAGTTTTCATACAAGTGTGACTTGCAGGCTCAAAAGCTCTCTTTTACGCGTATCTGCGCCTGAAACGTCCGAAAAAGCAATCATTTAATAATGACAATAACTTTTGAACCATGCATGCTAGAATCATGATTCTTGCTTTCCTGGGTTGGAAATCTTCTGAATTTTCTATATTTAGTGCAGATTTGGTGAAAAAAGCTCATTTTTTTGAGTTATGCAAGTTTTCATACAAGTGTGACTTGCAGGCTCAAAAGCTCTCTTTTACGCGTATCTTCGCCTGAAACGTCCGAAAAAGCAATCATTTAATAATGACAATAACTTTTGAACCATGCATGCTAGAATCATGATTCTTGCTTTCCTGGGTTGGAAATCTTCTGAATTTTCTATATTTAGTGCAGATTTGGTGAAAAAGCTCAACTTTTTGAGTTATGCAAGTTTTCATACAAGTGTGACTTGCAGGCTCAAAAGCTCTCTTTTACGCGTATCTGCGCCTGAAACGTCCGAAAAAGCAATCATTTAATAATGACAATAACTTTTGAACCAAGCATGCTATAATCATGATTCTTGCTTTCCTGGGTTGGAAATCTTCTGAATTTTCTATATTTAGTGCAGATTTGGTGAAAAAAGCTCAACTTTTTGAGTTATGCAAGTTTTCATACAAGTGTGACTTGCAGGCTCAAAAGCTCTCTTTTACGCGTATCTGCGCCTGAAACGTCCGAAAAAGCAATCATTTAATAATGACAATAACTTTTGAACCATGTATGCTAGAATCTTGATTCTTGCTTTCCTGGGTTGGAAATCTTCTGAATTTTCTATATTTAGTGCAGATTTGGTGAAAAAAGCTCAACTTTTTGAGTTATGCAAGTTTTCATACAAGTGTGACTTGCAGTCTCAAAAGCTCTCTTTTACGCGTATCTGCGCCTGAAACGTCCGAAAAAGCAATCATTTAATAATGACAATAACTTTCGAACCATGCATGCTACAATCATGATTCTTGCTTTCCTGGGTTGGAAATCTTCTGAATTTTCTATATTTAGTGCAGATTTGGTGAAAAAAGCTCAACTTTTTGAGTTATGCAAGTTTTCATACAAGTGTGACTTGCAGGCTCAAAAGCTCTCTTTTACGCGTATCTGCGCCTGAAACGTCCGAAAAACAATCATTTAATAATGACAATAACTTTTGAACCATGCATGCTAAAATCATGATTCTTGCTTTCCTGGGTTGGAAATCTTCTGAATTTTCTATATTTAGTGCAGATTTGGTGAAAAAAGCTCAACTTTTTGAGTTATGCAAGTTTTCATACAAGTGTGACTTGCAGGCTGAAAAGCTGTCTTTTAAGATTATCTGCGCCTGAAACGTCCGAAAAAGCAATCATTTAATAATGACAATAACTTTTGAACCATGCATGCTAGAATCATGATTCTTGCTTTCCTGGGTTGGAAATCTTCTGAATTTTCTATATTTAGTGCAGATTTGGTGAAAAAAGCTCAACTTTTTGAGTTATGCAAGTTTTCATACAAGTGTGACTTGCAGTCTCAAAAGCTCTCTTTTACGCGTATCTGCGCCTGAAACGTCCGAAAAAGCAATCATTTAATAATGACAATAACTTTTGAACCATGCATGCTAGAATCATGATTCTTGCTTTCCTGGGTTGGAAATCTTCTGAATTTTCTATATTTAGTGCAGATTTGGTGAAAAAAGCTCAACTTTTTGAGTTATGCAAGTTTTCATACAAGTGTGACTTGCAGGCTCAAAAGCTCTGTTTTACGCGTATCTGCGCCTGAAACGTCCGAAAAAGCAATCATTTAATAATGACAATAACTTTTGAACCATGCATGCTAGAATCATGATTCTTGCTTTCCTGGGTTGGAAATCTTCTGAATTTTCCATATTTAGTGCAGATTTGGTGAAAAAAGCTCAACTTTTTGAGTTATGCAAGTTTTCATACAAGTGTGACTTGCAGGCTGAAAAGCTGTCTTTTAAGATTATCTGCGCCTGAAACGTCCAAAAAAGCAATCATTTAATAATGACAATAACTTTTGAACCATGCATGCTAGAATCATGATTCTTGCTTTCCTGGGTTGGAAATCTTCTGAATTTTCTATATTTAGTGCAGATTTGGTGAAAAAAGCTCAACTTTTTGAGTTATGCAAGTTTTCATACAAGTGGGACTTGCAGGCTCAAAAGCTCTCTTTTACGCGTATCTGCGCCTGAAACGTCCGAAAAAGCAATCATTTAATAATGACAATAACTTTTGAACCATGCATGCTAGAATCATGATTCTTGCTTTCCTGGGTTGTAAATCTTCTGAATTTTCCATATTTAGTGCAGATTTCGTGAAAAAAGCTCAACTTTTTGAGTTATGCAAGTTTTCATACAAGTGTGACTTGCAGGCTCAAAAGCTCTCTTTTACGCGTATCTGCGCCTGAAACGTCCGAAAAAGCAATCATTTAATAATGACAATAACTTTTGAACCATGCATGCTACAATCATGATTCTTGCTTTCCTGGGTTGGAAATCTTCTGAATTTTCTATATTTAGTGCAGATTTGGTGAAAAAAGCTCAACTTTTTGAGTTATGCAAGTTTTCATACAAGTGTGACTTGCAGGCTCAAAAGCTCTCTTTTACGCGTATCTGCGCCTGAAACGTCCGAAAAAGCAATCATTTAATAATGACAATAACTTTTGAACCATGCATGCTAGAATCATGATTCTTGCTTTCCTGGGTTGGAAATCTTCTGAATTTTCTATATTTAGTGCAGATTTGGTGAAAAAAGCTCAACTTTTTGAGTTATGCAAGTTTTCATACAAGTGTGACTTGCAGGCTCAAAAGCTCTGTTTTACGCGTATCTGCGCCTGAAACGTCCGAAAAAGCAATCATTTAATAATGACAATAACTTTTGAACCATGCATGCTAGAATCATGATTCTTGCTTTCCTGGGTTGGAAATCTTCTGAATTTTCCATATTTAGTGCAGATTTGGTGAAAAAAGCTCAACTTTTTGAGTTATGCAAGTTTTCATACAAGTGTGACTTGCAGGCTCAAAAGCTCTGTTTTACGCGTATCTGCGCCTGAAACGTCCGAAAAAGCAATCATTTAATAATGACAATAACTTTTGAACCATGCATGCTAGAATCATGATTCTTGCTTTCCTGGGTTGGAAATCTTCTGAATTTTCTATATTTAGTGCAGATTTGGTGAAAAAAGCTCAACTTTTTGAGTTATGCAAGTTTTCATACAAGTGTGACTTGCAGGCTCAAAAGCTCTGTTTTACGCGTATCTGCGCCTGAAATGTCCGAAAAAGCAGTCATTTAATTATGACAATAACTTTTGAACCATGCATGCTACAATCATGATTCTTGCTTTCCTGGGTTGGAAATCTTCTGAATTTTCTATATTTAGTGCAGATTTGGTGAAAAAAGCTCAACTTTTTGAGTTATGCAAGTTTTCATACAAGTGTGACTTGCAGGCTCAAAAGCTCTCTTTTACGCGTATCTGCGCCTGAAACGTCCGAAAAAGCAATCATTTAATAATGACAATAACTTTTGAACCATGCATGCTAGAATCATGATTCTTGCTTTCCTGGGTTGGAAATCTTCTGAATTTTCTATATTTAGTGCAGATTTGGTGAAAAAAGCTCATTTTTTTGAGTTATGCAAGTTTTCATACAAGTGTGACTTGCAGGCTCAAAAGCTCTCTTTTACGCGTATCTTCGCCTGAAACGTCCGAAAAAGCAATCATTTAATAATGACAATAACTTTTGAACCATGCATGCTAGAATCATGATTCTTGCTTTCCTGGGTTGGAAATCTTCTGAATTTTCTATATTTAGTGCAGATTTGGTGAAAAAGCTCAACTTTTTGAGTTATGCAAGTTTTCATACAAGTGTGACTTGCAGGCTCAAAAGCTCTCTTTTACGCGTATCATCGCCTGAAACGTCCGAAAAAGCAATCATTTAATAATGACAATAACTTTTGAACCAAGCATGCTATAATCATGATTCTTGCTTTCCTGGGTTGGAAATCTTCTGAATTTTCTATATTTAGTGCAGATTTGGTGAAAAAAGCTCAACTTTTTGAGTTATGCAAGTTTTCATACAAGTGTGACTTGCAGGCTCAAAAGCTCTCTTTTACGCGTATCTGCGCCTGAAACGTCCGAAAAAGCAATCATTTAATAATGACAATAACTTTTGAACCATGTATGCTAGAATCTTGATTCTTGCTTTCCTGGGTTGGAAATCTTCTGAATTTTCTATATTTAGTGCAGATTTGGTGAAAAAAGCTCAACTTTTTGAGTTATGCAAGTTTTCATACAAGTGTGACTTGCAGTCTCAAAAGCTCTCTTTTACGCGTATCTGCGCCTGAAACGTCCGAAAAAGCAATCATTTAATAATGACAATAACTTTCGAACCATGCATGCTACAATCATGATTCTTGCTTTCCTGGGTTGGAAATCTTCTGAATTTTCTATATTTAGTGCAGATTTGGTGAAAAAAGCTCAACTTTTTGAGTTATGCAAGTTTTCATACAAGTGTGACTTGCAGGCTCAAAAGCTCTCTTTTACGCGTATCTGCGCCTGAAACGTCCGAAAAACAATCATTTAATAATGACAATAACTTTTGAACCATGCATGCTAAAATCATGATTCTTGCTTTCCTGGGTTGGAAATCTTCTGAATTTTCTATATTTAGTGCAGATTTGGTGAAAAAAGCTCAACTTTTTGAGTTATGCAAGTTTTCATACAAGTGTGACTTGCAGGCTGAAAAGCTGTCTTTTAAGATTATCTGCGCCTGAAACGTCCGAAAAAGCAATCATTTAATAATGACAATAACTTTTGAACCATGCATGCTAGAATCATGATTCTTGCTTTCCTGGGTTGGAAATCTTCTGAATTTTCTATATTTAGTGCAGATTTGGTGAAAAAAGCTCAACTTTTTGAGTTATGCAAGTTTTCATACAAGTGTGACTTGCAGTCTCAAAAGCTCTCTTTTACGCGTATCTGCGCCTGAAACGTCCGAAAAAGCAATCATTTAATAATGACAATAACTTTTGAACCATGCATGCTAGAATCATGATTCTTGCTTTCCTGGGTTGGAAATCTTCTGAATTTTCTATATTTAGTGCAGATTTGGTGAAAAAAGCTCAACTTTTTGAGTTATGCAAGTTTTCATACAAGTGTGACTTGCAGGCTCAAAAGCTCTGTTTTACGCGTATCTGCGCCTGAAACGTCCGAAAAAGCAATCATTTAATAATGACAATAACTTTTGAACCATGCATGCTAGAATCATGATTCTTGCTTTCCTGGGTTGGAAATCTTCTGAATTTTCCATATTTAGTGCAGATTTGGTGAAAAAAGCTCAACTTTTTGAGTTATGCAAGTTTTCATACAAGTGTGACTTGCAGGCTGAAAAGCTGTCTTTTAAGATTATCTGCGCCTGAAACGTCCAAAAAAGCAATCATTTAATAATGACAATAACTTTTGAACCATGCATGCTAGAATCATGATTCTTGCTTTCCTGGGTTGGAAATCTTCTGAATTTTCTATATTTAGTGCAGATTTGGTGAAAAAAGCTCAACTTTTTGAGTTATGCAAGTTTTCATACAAGTGGGACTTGCAGGCTCAAAAGCTCTCTTTTACGCGTATCTGCGCCTGAAACGTCCGAAAAAGCAATCATTTAATAATGACAATAACTTTTGAACCATGCATGCTAGAATCATGATTCTTGCTTTCCTGGGTTGTAAATCTTCTGAATTTTCCATATTTAGTGCAGATTTCGTGAAAAAAGCTCAACTTTTTGAGTTATGCAAGTTTTCATACAAGTGTGACTTGCAGGCTGAAAAGCTCTCTTTTAAGCTTATCTGCGCCTGAAACGTCCGATAAAGCAATCATTTAATAACGACAATAACTTTTGAACCATGCATGCTAAAATCATAATTCTTGCTTTCCTGGGTTGGAAATCTTCTGAATTTTCTATATTTAGTGCAGATTTGGTGAAAAAAGCTCAACTTTTTGAGTTATGCAAGTTTTCATAAAAGTGTGACTTGCAGGCTGGAAAGCCCATTTTTAAGCTTATCTGCGCCTGAAACGTCCGAAAAAGCAATCATTTAATAATGACAATAACTTTGGAACCATGCATGCTAGAATCATAATTCTTGCTTTTTTAGGTTGGAAATCTTCTGAATTTTCTATATTTAGTGCAGATTTGGTGAAAAAAGCTCAAGTTTTTGAGTTATGCAAGTTTTCATAAAAGTGTGACTTGCAGGCTGGAAAGCCCATTTTTGCACTTCTCTGAGCCTAAAACGTCCGAAAAAGCAATCATTTAATAATGACAATAACTTTTGAACCATGCATGCTAGAATCATAAATCTTGCTTTCCTGGGTTGGAAATCTTCTGAATTTTCTATATTTAGTGCAGATTTGGTGAAAAAAGCTCAACTTTTTGAGTTATGCAAGTTTTCATAAAAGTGTGACTTGCAGGCTGGAAAGCCCATATTTTTAAGCTTATCTGCGCCTGAAACGTCCGAAAAAGCAATTATTTAATAATGACAATAACTTTGGAACCATGCATGCTAGAATCATAATTCTTGCTTTTCTAGGTTGGAAATCTTCTGAATTTTCTATATTTAGTGCAGATTTGGTGAAAAAAGCTCAAGTTTTTGAGTTATGCAAGTTTTCATAAAAGTGTGACTTGCAGGCTGGAAAGCCCATTTTTGCACTTCTCTGAGCCTAAAACGTCCGAAAAAGCAATCATTTAATAATGACAATAACTTTTGAACCATGCATGCTAGAATCATAAATCTTGCTTTCCTGGGTTGGAAATCTTCTGAATTTTCTATATTAAGTGCAGATTTGGTGAAAAAAGCTCAACTTTTTGAGTTATGCAAGTTTTCATAAAAGTGTGACCTGCAGGCTGGAAAGCCCATTTTTAAGCTTATCTGCGCCTGAAACGTCCGAAAAAGCAATCATTTAATAATGACAATAACTTTTGAACCATGCATGCTAGAATCATAATTCTTGCTTTCCTGGGTTGGAAATCTTCTGAATTTTCTATATTTAGTGCAGATTTGGTGAAAAAAGCTCAACTTTTTGAGTTATGCAAGTTTTCATAAAAGTGTGACTTGCAGGCTGGAAAGCCCATTTTTAAGCTTATCTGCGCCTGAAACGTCCGAAAAAGCAATCATTTAATAATGACAATAACTTTGGAACCATGCATGCTAGAATCATAATTCTTGCTTTTCTAGGTTGGAAATCTTCTGAATTTTCTATATTTAGTGCAGATTTGGTGAAAAAAGCTCAACTTTTTGAGTTATGCAAGTTTTCATAAAAGTGTGACTTGCAGGCTGGAAAGCCCATTTTTAAGCTTATCTGCGCCTGAAACGTCCGAAAAAGCAATCATTTAATAATGACAATAACTTTTGAACCATGCATGCTAGAATCATAAATCTTGCTTTCCTGGGTTGGAAATCTTCTGAATTTTCTATATTTAGTGCAGATTTGGTGAAAAAAGCTCAACTTTTTGAGTTATGCAAGTTTTCATAAAAGTGTGACTTGCAGGCTGGAAAGCCCATTTTTAAGCTTATCTGCGCCTGAAACGTCCGAAAAAGCAATCATTTAATAATGACAATAACTTTTGAACCATGCATGCTAGAATCATAATTCTTGCTTTCCTGGGTTGGAAATCTTCTGAATTTTCTATATTTAGTGCAGATTTGGTGAAAAAAGCTCAACTTTTTGAGTTATGCAAGTTTTCATAAAAGTGTGACTTGCAGGCTGGAAAGCCCATTTTTAAGCTTATCTGCGCCTGAAACGTCCGAAAAAGCAATCATTTAATAATGACAATAACTTTGGAACCATGCATGCTAGAATCATAATTCTTGCTTTTCTAGGTTGGAAATCTTCTGAATTTTCTATATTTAGTGCAGATTTGGTGAAAAAAGCTCAAGTTTTTGAGTTATGCAAGTTTTCATAAAAGTGTGACTTGCAGGCTGGAAAGCCCATTTTTGCACTTCTCTGAGCCTAAAACGTCCGAAAAAGCAATCATTTAATAATGACAATAACTTTTGAACCATGCATGCTAGAATCATAAATCTTGCTTTCCTGGGTTGGAAATCTTCTGAATTTTCTATATTTAGTGCAGATTTGGTGAAAAAAGCTCAACTTTTTGAGTTATGCAAGTTTTCATAAAAGTGTGACTTGCAGGCTGGAAAGCCCATTTTTAAGCTTATCTGCGCCTGAAACGTCCGAAAAAGCAATCATTTAATAATGACAATAACTTTTGAACCATGCATGCTAGAATCATAATTCTTGCTTTCCTGGGTTGGAAATCTTCTGAATTTTCTATATTTAGTGCAGATTTGGTGAAAAAAGCTCAACTTTTTGAGTTATGCAAGTTTTCATAAAAGTGTGACTTGCAGGCTGGAAAGCCCATTTTTAAGCTTATCTGCGCCTGAAACGTCCGAAAAAGCAATCATTTAATAATGACAATAACTTTGGAACCATGCATGCTAGAATCATAATTCTTACTTTTCTAGGTTGGAAATCTTCTGAATTTTCTATATTTAGTGCAGATTTGGTGAAAAAAGCTCAAGTTTTTGAGTTATGCAAGTTTTCATAAAAGTGTGACTTGCAGGCTGGAAAGCCCATTTTTGCACTTCTCTGAGCCTAAAACGTCCGAAAAAGCAATCATTTAATAATGACAATAACTTTTGAACCATGCATGCTAGAATCATAAATCTTGCTTTCCTGGGTTGGAAATCTTCTGAATTTTCTATATTTAGTGCAGATTTGGTGAAAAAAGCTCAACTTTTTGAGTTATGCAAGTTTTCATAAAAGTGTGACTTGCAGGCTGGAAAGCCCATTTTTAAGCTTATCTGCGCCTGAAACGTCCGAAAAAGCAATCATTTAATAATGACAATAACTTTTGAACCATGCATGCTAGAATCATAATTCTTGCTTTCCTGGGTTGGAAATCTTCTGAATTTTCTATATTTAGTGCAGATTTGGTGAAAAAAGCTCAACTTTTTGAGTTATGCAAGTTTTCATAAAAGTGTGACTTGCAGGCTGGAAAGCCCATTTTTAAGCTTATCTGCGCCTGAAACGTCCGAAAAAGCAATCATTTAATAATGACAATAACTTTGGAACCATGCATGCTAGAATCATAATTCTTGCTTTTCTAGGTTGGAAATCTTCTGAATTTTCTATATTTAGTGCAGATTTGGTGAAAAAAGCTCAAGTTTTTGAGTTATGCAAGTTTTCATAAAAGTGTGACTTGCAGGCTGGAAAGCCCATTTTTGCACTTCTCTGAGCCTAAAACGTCCGAAAAAGCAATCATTTAATAATGACAATAACTTTTGAACCATGCATGCTAGAATCATAAATCTTGCTTTCCTGGGTTGGAAATCTTCTGAATTTTCTATATTTAGTGCAGATTTGGTGAAAAAAGCTCAACTTTTTGAGTTATGCAAGTTTTCATAAAAGTGTGACTTGCAGGCTGGAAAGCCCATTTTTAAGCTTATCTGCGCCTGAAACGTCCGAAAAAGCAATCATTTAATAATGACAATAACTTTTGAACCATGCATGCTAAAATCATAATTCTTGCTTTCCTGGGTTGGAAATCTTCTGAATTTTCTATAATTAGTGCAGATTTGGTGAAAAAAGCTCAACTTTTTGAGTTATGCAAGTTTTCATAAAAGTGTGACTTGCAGGCTGGAAAGCCCATTTTTAAGCTTATCTGCGCCTGAAACGTCCGAAAAAGCAATCATTTAATAATGACAATAACTTTGGAACCATGCATGCTAGAATCATAATTCTTGCTTTTCTAGGTTGGAAATCTTCTGAATTTTCTATATTTAGTGCAGATTTGGTGAAAAAAGCTCAACTTTTTGAGTTATGCAAGTTTTCATAAAAGTGTGACTTGCAGGCTGGAAAGCCCATTTTTAAGCTTATCTGCGCCTGAAACGTCCGAAAAAGCAATCATTTAATAATGACAATAACTTTGGAACCATGCATGCTAGAATCATAATTCTTGCTTTTCTAGGTTGGAAATCTTCTGAATTTTCTATATTTAGTGCAGATTTGGTGAAAAAAGCTCAAGTTTTTGAGTTATGCGAGTTTTCATAAAAGTGTGACTTGCAGGCTGGAAAGCCCATTTTTGCACTTCTCTGAGCCTAAAACGTCCGAAAAAGCAATCATTTAATAATGACAATAACTTTTGAACCATGCATGCTAGAATCATAAATCTTGCTTTCCTGGGTTGGAAATCTTCTGAATTTTCTATATTTAGTGCAGATTTGGTGAAAAAAGCTCAACTTTTTGAGTTATGCAAGTTTTCATAAAAGTGTGACTTGCAGGCTGGAAAGCCCATTTTTAAGCTTATCTGCGCCTGAAACGTCCGAAAAAGCAATCATTTAATAATGACAATAACTTTTGAACCATGCATGCTAGAATCATAATTCTTGCTTTCCTGGGTTGGAAATCTTCTGAATTTTCTATATTTAGTGCAGTTTTGGTGAAAAAAGCTCAACTTTTTGAGTTATGCAAGTTTTCATAAAAGTGTGACTTGCAGGCTGAAAGCCCATTTTTAAGCTTATCTGCGCCTGAAACGTCCGAAAAAGCAATCATTTAAT
>NW_028283265.1:0-15000 GCF_059441175.1 Urocampus carinirostris
AGCCAAGTTCTCAGCCACTAGTGGCGGGCACAATTCCCCAAACACCGGTCCGATAATACGCGCGCATATCCCCAAACACCGGCCCGATAATACGCGCACAATTCCCCAAACACCGGCGCGGATTTCAGCCACTATTGGCGGGCACAAGTCCCCCAACACTAGCCCGGGATTCAGCCACTAGTGGCGGGCACGATTCCCCAAACACCGGTCCGATAATACGCGCGCATATCCCCAAACACCGGCCCGATAATACGCGCACAATTCCCCAAACACCGGCCCGGATTTCAGCCACTAGTGGCGGGCACAAGTCCCCAAACACTAGCCAAGTTCTCAGCCACTAGTGGCGGGCACGATTCCCCAAACACCGGTCCGATAATACGCGCGCATATCCCCAAACACCGGCCCGATAATACGCGCACAATTCCCCAAACACCGGCGCGGATTTCAGCCACTATTGGCGGGCACAAGTCCCCCAACACTAGCCCGGGATTCAGCCACTAGTGGCGGGCACGATTCCCCAAACACCGGTCCGATAATACGCGCGCATATCCCCAAACACCGGCCCGATAATACGCGCACAATTCCCCAAACACCGGCCCGGATTTCAGCCACTAGTGGCGGGCACAAGTCCCCAAACACTAGCCAAGTTCTCAGCCACTAGTGGCGGGCACAATTCCCCAAACACCGGTCCGATAATACGCGCGCATATCCCCAAACACCGGCCCGATAATACGCGCACAATTCCCCAAACACCGGCGCGGATTTCAGCCACTATTGGCGGGCACAAGTCCCCCAACACTAGCCCGGGATTCAGCCACTAGTGGCGGGCACGATTCCCCAAACACCGGTCCGATAATACGCGCGCATATCCCCAAACACCGGCCCGATAATACGCGCACAATTCCCCAAACACCGGCGCGGATTTCAGCCACTATTGGCGGGCACAAGTCCCCCAACACTAGCCCGGGATTCAGCCACTAGTGGCGGGCACGATTCCCCAAACACCGGTCCGATAATACGCGCGCATATCCCCAAACACCGGCCCGATAATACGCGCACAATTCCCCAAACACCGGCCCGGATTTCAGCCACTAGTGGCGGGCACAAGTCCCCAAACACTAGCCAAGTTCTCAGCCACTAGTGGCGGGCACAATTCCCCAAACACCGGTCCGATAATACGCGCGCATATCCCCAAACACCGGCCCGATAATACGCGCACAATTCCCCAAACACCGGCGCGGATTTCAGCCACTATTGGCGGGCACAAGTCCCCCAACACTAGCCCGGGATTCAGCCACTAGTGGCGGGCACGATTCCCCAAACACCGGTCCGATAATACGCGCGCATATCCCCAAACACCGGCCCGATAATACGCGCACAATTCCCCAAACACCGGCCCGGATTTCAGCCACTAGTGGCGGGCACAAGTCCCCAAACACTAGCCAAGTTCTCAGCCACTAGTGGCGGGCACAATTCCCCAAACACCGGTCCGATAATACGCGCGCATATCCCCAAACACCGGCCCGATAATACGCGCACAATTCCCCAAACACCGGCGCGGATTTCAGCCACTATTGGCGGGCACAAGTCCCCCAACACTAGCCCGGGATTCAGCCACTAGTGGCGGGCACGATTCCCCAAACACCGGTCCGATAATACGCGCGCATATCCCCAAACACCGGCCCGATAATACGCGCACAATTCCCCAAACACCGGCCCGGATTTCAGCCACTAGTGGCGGGCACAAGTCCCCAAACACTAGCCAAGTTCTCAGCCACTAGTGGCGGGCACAATTCCCCAAACACCGGTCCGATAATACGCGCGCATATCCCCAAACACCGGCCCGATAATACGCGCACAATTCCCCAAACACCGGCGCGGATTTCAGCCACTATTGGCGGGCACAAGTCCCCCAACACTAGCCCGGGATTCAGCCACTAGTGGCGGGCACGATTCCCCAAACACCGGTCCGATAATACGCGCGCATATCCCCAAACACCGGCCCGATAATACGCGCACAATTCCCCAAACACCGGCCCGGATTTCAGCCACTAGTGGCGGGCACAAGTCCCCCAACACTAGCCAAGTTCTCAGCCACTAGTGGCGGGCACAATTCCCCAAACACCGGTCCGATAATACGCGCGCATATCCCCAAACACCGGCCCGATAATACGCGCACAATTCCCCAAACACCGGCGCGGATTTCAGCCACTATTGGCGGGCACAAGTCCCCCAACACTAGCCCGGGATTCAGCCACTAGTGGCGGGCACGATTCCCCAAACACCGGTCCGATAATACGCGCGCATATCCCCAAACACCGGCCCGATAATACGCGCACAATTCCCCAAACACCGGCCCGGATTTCAGCCACTAGTGGCGGGCACAAGTCCCCAAACACTAGCCAAGTTCTCAGCCACTAGTGGCGGGCACAATTCCCCAAACACCGGTCCGATAATACGCGCGCATATCCCCAAACACCGGCCCGATAATACGCGCACAATTCCCCAAACACCGGCGCGGATTTCAGCCACTATTGGCGGGCACAAGTCCCCCAACACTAGCCCGGGATTCAGCCACTAGTGGCGGGCACGATTCCCCAAACACCGGTCCGATAATACGCGCGCATATCCCCAAACACCGGCCCGATAATACGCGCACAATTCCCCAAACACCGGCCCGGATTTCAGCCACTAGTGGCGGGCACAAGTCCCCAAACACTAGCCAAGTTCTCAGCCACTAGTGGCGGGCACAATTCCCCAAACACCGGTCCGATAATACGCGCGCATATCCCCAAACACCGGCCCGATAATACGCGCACAATTCCCCAAACACCGGCGCGGATTTCAGCCACTATTGGCGGGCACAAGTCCCCCAACACTAGCCCGGGATTCAGCCACTAGTGGCGGGCACGATTCCCCAAACACCGGTCCGATAATACGCGCGCATATCCCCAAACACCGGCCCGATAATACGCGCACAATTCCCCAAACACCGGCCCGGATTTCAGCCACTAGTGGCGGGCACAAGTCCCCAAACACTAGCCAAGTTCTCAGCCACTAGTGGCGGGCACAATTCCCCAAACACCGGTCCGATAATACGCGCGCATATCCCCAAACACCGGCCCGATAATACGCGCACAATTCCCCAAACACCGGCGCGGATTTCAGCCACTATTGGCGGGCACAAGTCCCCCAACACTAGCCCGGGATTCAGCCACTAGTGGCGGGCACGATTCCCCAAACACCGGTCCGATAATACGCGCGCATATCCCCAAACACCGGCCCGATAATACGCGCACAATTCCCCAAACACCGGCCCGGATTTCAGCCACTAGTGGCGGGCACAAGTCCCCAAACACTAGCCAAGTTCTCAGCCACTAGTGGCGGGCACAATTCCCCAAACACCGGTCCGATAATACGCGCGCATATCCCCAAACACCGGCCCGATAATACGCGCACAATTCCCCAAACACCGGCGCGGATTTCAGCCACTATTGGCGGGCACAAGTCCCCCAACACTAGCCCGGGATTCAGCCACTAGTGGCGGGCACGATTCCCCAAACACCGGTCCGATAATACGCGCGCATATCCCCAAACACCGGCCCGATAATACGCGCACAATTCCCCAAACACCGGCCCGATAATACGCGCGCAATTCCCCAAACACCGGCCCGATAATACGCGCACATTTCCCCAAACACCGGCGCGGATTTCAGCCACTATTGGCGGGCACAAGTCCCCCAACACTAGCCCGGGATTCAGCCACTATTGGCGGGCACAAGTCCCCCAACACTAGCCCGGGATTCAGCCACTAGTGGCGGGCACGATTCCCCAAACACCGGCCCGGCGCTGAGTATATGGCCTCCGAAAGGCCCATACATTCAGACGGGTCCATGTATTTTCAACGACAGCAGCAGTACCGCCAAAATCCATGCAGCGGCGCTGGATTTATGGCCTCCGAAAGGCCCATTCATTCAGACGGGTCCATGTATTTTCAGCGACAGCCGCAGTACCGCCAAAATCCATGCAGAGGCGCTGAGTTTATGGCCTCCGAAAGGCCCATTCATTCAGACGGGTCCATGTATTTTCAGCGACAGCAGCAGTACCGCCAAAATCCATGCAGCGGCGCTGTATTTATGGCCTCCGAAAGGCCCATTCATTACCAACGGGGCTGCAGTAGCATCCCGCGGCCACGCAGGGGCAGATATTGTGAGGGAATTACATGGTAGTGGACGGAGCGCCCATGCATTTCCAATGGGAGTGCAGTACCTCAAAAATCCGCTCCAAGCCACCGAACTTGAGGGCCCGACGTTCCCTCAACACTAGCCCAGTGCAATCGACATTTCGTTCTGTGTACATTGTTACACAGAATGACAATACAAGGGAATTATTATTATTATTATTATTATTATGTATTCAGCCACTAGTGGCGGGCACAATACCCCAAACACTGGCCCGGCGCTGGCTGAGTTTATGGCCTCTGAAAGGCCCATACATTCAGACGGGTCCATGTATTTTCAGTTTTCCGTAGCAGGTGTGATTGTTTGTTTAATTAGGTAGTTTGTGTTGGTGACGGTGTTCCTAACTGTGGTGGCTTGTTTGTAGAATGTGGGGCCCTGCGTTTGTGTTATGTTGATTTCTGGTAATTTACTTTTTACTAAGTAGTCTTTCAGGTTTTTGTTTCTTTTAAAGGCTGAGATGATTTTGTAATCTTGGATTATGCTTGTGTTCTGTAGTGTCTGATTTATATTTTGTCCATTCATTCAGACGGGTCCATGTATTTTCAGCGACAGCCGCAGTACCGCCAAAATCCATGCAGCGGCGCTGGATTTATGGCCTCCGAAAGGCCCATTCATTCAGACGGGTCCATGTATTTTCAGCGACAGCCGCAGTACCGCCAAAATCCATGCAGAGGCGCTGAGTTTATGGCCTCCGAAAGGCCCATTCATTCAGACGGGTCCATGTATTTTCAACGACAGCCGCAGTACCGCCAAAATCCATGCAGCGGCGCTGTATTTATGGCCTCCGAAAGGCCCATTCATTCCCAACGGGGCAGCAGTAGCATCGCGCGGCCACGCGGGGGCAGATATTGTGAGGGAATTACATTGTAGTGGACGGAGCGCCCTTGCATTTCCAATGGGAGTGCAGTACCTCAAAAATCCGCTCCAAGCCACCGAACTTGAGGGCCCGACGTTCCCTCAACACTAGCCCAGTGCAATCGACATTTCGTTCTGTGTACATTGTTACACAGAATGACAATACAAGGGAATTATTATTATTATTATTATTATTATGTATTCAGCCACTAGTGGCGGGCACAATACCCCAAACACTGGCCCGGCGCTGGCTGAGTTTATGGCCTCCGAAAGGCCCATACATTCAGACGGGTCCATGTATTTTCAGTTTTCCGTAGCAGGTGTGATTGTTTGTTTAATTAGGTAGTTTGTGTTGGTGACGGTGTTCCTAACTGTGGTGGCTTGTTTGTAGAATGTGGGGCCCTGCGTTTGTGTTATGTTGATTTCTGGTAATTTACTTTTTACTAAGTAGTCTTTCAGGTTTTTGTTTCTTTTAAAGGCTGAGATGATTTTGTAATCTTGGATTATGCTTGTGTTCTGTAGTGTCTGATTTATATTTTGTCCATTCATTCAGACGGGTCCATGTATTTTCAGCGACAGCCGCAGTACCGCCAAAATCCATGCAGCGGCGCTGGGTTTATGGAATCCGAAAGGCCCATTCATTCAGACGGGTCCATGTATTTTCAACGACAGCCGCAGTACCGCCAAAATCCATGCAGCGGCGCTGTATTTATGGCCTCCGAAAGGCCCATTCATTCCCAACGGGGCAGCAGTAGCATCGCGCGGCCACGCGGGGGCAGATATTGTGAGGGAATTACATTGTAGTGGACGGAGCGCCCATGCATTTCCAATGGGAGTGCAGTACCTCAAAAATCCGCTCCAAGCCACCGAACTTGAGGGCCCGACGTTCCCTCAACACTAGCCCAGTGCAATCGACATTTCGTTCTGTGTACATTGTTACACAGAATGACAATACAAGGGAATTATTATTATTATTATTATTATTATGTATTCAGCCACTAGTGGCGGGCACAATACCCCAAACACTGGCCCGGCGCTGGCTGAGTTTATGGCCTCCGAAAGGCCCATACATTCAGACGGGTCCATGTATTTTCAGTTTTCCGTAGCAGGTGTGATTGTTTGTTTAATTAGGTAGTTTGTGTTGGTGACGGTGTTCCTAACTGTGGTGGCTTGTTTGTAGAATGTGGGGCCCTGCGTTTGTGTTATGTTGATTTCTGGTAATTTACTTTTTACTAAGTAGTCTTTCAGGTTTTTGTTTCTTTTAAAGGCTGAGATGATTTTGTAATCTTGGATTATGCTTGTGTTCTGTAGTGTCTGATTTATATTTTGTCCATTCATTCAGACGGGTCCATGTATTTTCAGCGACAGCCGCAGTACCGCCAAAATCCATGCAGCGGCGCTGAGTTTATGGCCTCCGAAAGGCCCATTCATTCAGACGGGTCCATGTATTTTCAGCGACAGCCGCAGTACCGCCAAAATCCATGCAGCGGCGCTGGGTTTATGGAATCCGAAAGGCCCATTCATTCAGACGGGTCCATGTATTTTCAACGACAGCCGCAGTACCGCCAAAATCCATGCAGCGGCGCTGTATTTATGGCCTCCGAAAGGCCCATTCATTCCCAACGGGGCAGCAGTAGCATCGCGCGGCCACGCGGGGGCAGATATTGTGAGGGAATTACATTGTAGTGGACGGAGCGCCCATGCATTTCCAATGGGAGTGCAGTACCTCAAAAATCCGCTCCAAGCCACCGAACTTGAGGGCCCGACGTTCCCTCAACACTAGCCCAGTGCAATCGACATTTCGTTCTGTGTACATTGTTACACAGAATGACAATACAAGGGAATTATTATTATTATTATTATTATTATGTATTCAGCCACTAGTGGCGGGCACAATACCCCAAACACTGGCCCGGCGCTGGCTGAGTTTATGGCCTCCGAAAGGCCCATACATTCAGACGGGTCCATGTATTTTCAGTTTTCCGTAGCAGGTGTGATTGTTTGTTTAATTAGGTAGTTTGTGTTGGTGACGGTGTTCCTAACTGTGGTGGCTTGTTTGTAGAATGTGGGGCCCTGCGTTTGTGTTATGTTGATTTCTGGTAATTTACTTTTTACTAAGTAGTCTTTCAGGTTTTTGTTTCTTTTAAAGGCTGAGATGATTTTGTAATCTTGGATTATGCTTGTGTTCTGTAGTGTCTGATTTATATTTTGTCCATTCATTCAGACGGGTCCATGTATTTTCAGCGACAGCCGCAGTACCGCCAAAATCCATGCAGCGGCGCTGGGTTTATGGAATCCGAAAGGCCCATTCATTCAGACGGGTCCATGTATTTTCAACGACAGCCGCAGTACCGCCAAAATCCATGCAGCGGCGCTGTATTTATGGCCTCCGAAAGGCCCATTCATTCCCAACGGGGCAGCAGTAGCATCGCGCGGCCACGCGGGGGCAGATATTGTGAGGGAATTACATTGTAGTGGACGGAGCGCCCATGCATTTCCAATGGGAGTGCAGTACCTCAAAAATCCGCTCCAAGCCACCGAACTTGAGGGCCCGACGTTCCCTCAACACTAGCCCAGTGCAATCGACATTTCGTTCTGTGTACATTGTTACACAGAATGACAATACAAGGGAATTATTATTATTATTATTATTATTATGTATTCAGCCACTAGTGGCGGGCACAATACCCCAAACACTGGCCCGGCGCTGGCTGAGTTTATGGCCTCCGAAAGGCCCATACATTCAGACGGGTCCATGTATTTTCAGTTTTCCGTAGCAGGTGTGATTGTTTGTTTAATTAGGTAGTTTGTGTTGGTGACGGTGTTCCTAACTGTGGTGGCTTGTTTGTAGAATGTGGGGCCCTGCGTTTGTGTTATGTTGATTTCTGGTAATTTACTTTTTACTAAGTAGTCTTTCAGGTTTTTGTTTCTTTTAAAGGCTGAGATGATTTTGTAATCTTGGATTATGCTTGTGTTCTGTAGTGTCTGATTTATATTTTGTCCATTCATTCAGACGGGTCCATGTATTTTCAGCGACAGCCGCAGTACCGCCAAAATCCATGCAGCGGCGCTGAGTTTATGGCCTCCGAAAGGCCCATTCATTCAGACGGGTCCATGTATTTTCAGCGACAGCCGCAGTACCGCCAAAATCCATGCAGCGGCGCTGGGTTTATGGAATCCGAAAGGCCCATTCATTCAGACGGGTCCATGTATTTTCAACGACAGCCGCAGTACCGCCAAAATCCATGCAGCGGCGCTGTATTTATGGCCTCCGAAAGGCCCATTCATTCCCAACGGGGCAGCAGTAGCATCGCGCGGCCACGCGGGGGCAGATATTGTGAGGGAATTACATTGTAGTGGACGGAGCGCCCATGCATTTCCAATGGGAGTGCAGTACCTCAAAAATCCGCTCCAAGCCACCGAACTTGAGGGCCCGACGTTCCCTCAACACTAGCCCAGTGCAATCGACATTTCGTTCTGTGTACATTGTTACACAGAATGACAATACAAGGGAATTATTATTATTATTATTATTATTATGTATTCAGCCACTAGTGGCGGGCACAATACCCCAAACACTGGCCCGGCGCTGGCTGAGTTTATGGCCTCCGAAAGGCCCATACATTCAGACGGGTCCATGTATTTTCAGTTTTCCGTAGCAGGTGTGATTGTTTGTTTAATTAGGTAGTTTGTGTTGGTGACGGTGTTCCTAACTGTGGTGGCTTGTTTGTAGAATGTGGGGCCCTGCGTTTGTGTTATGTTGATTTCTGGTAATTTACTTTTTACTAAGTAGTCTTTCAGGTTTTTGTTTCTTTTAAAGGCTGAGATGATTTTGTAATCTTGGATTATGCTTGTGTTCTGTAGTGTCTGATTTATATTTTGTCCATTCATTCAGACGGGTCCATGTATTTTCAGCGACAGCCGCAGTACCGCCAAAATCCATGCAGCGGCGCTGAGTTTATGGCCTCCGAAAGGCCCATTCATTCAGACGGGTCCATGTATTTTCAGCGACAGCCGCAGTACCGCCAAAATCCATGCAGCGGCGCTGGGTTTATGGAATCCGAAAGGCCCATTCATTCAGACGGGTCCATGTATTTTCAACGACAGCCGCAGTACCGCCAAAATCCATGCAGCGGCGCTGTATTTATGGCCTCCGAAAGGCCCATTCATTCCCAACGGGGCAGCAGTAGCATCGCGCGGCCACGCGGGGGCAGATATTGTGAGGGAATTACATTGTAGTGGACGGAGCGCCCATGCATTTCCAATGGGAGTGCAGTACCTCAAAAATCCGCTCCAAGCCACCGAACTTGAGGGCCCGACGTTCCCTCAACACTAGCCCAGTGCAATCGACATTTCGTTCTGTGTACATTGTTACACAGAATGACAATACAAGGGAATTATTATTATTATTATTATTATTATGTATTCAGCCACTAGTGGCGGGCACAATACCCCAAACACTGGCCCGGCGCTGGCTGAGTTTATGGCCTCCGAAAGGCCCATACATTCAGACGGGTCCATGTATTTTCAGTTTTCCGTAGCAGGTGTGATTGTTTGTTTAATTAGGTAGTTTGTGTTGGTGACGGTGTTCCTAACTGTGGTGGCTTGTTTGTAGAATGTGGGGCCCTGCGTTTGTGTTATGTTGATTTCTGGTAATTTACTTTTTACTAAGTAGTCTTTCAGGTTTTTGTTTCTTTTAAAGGCTGAGATGATTTTGTAATCTTGGATTATGCTTGTGTTCTGTAGTGTCTGATTTATATTTTGTCCATTCATTCAGACGGGTCCATGTATTTTCAGCGACAGCCGCAGTACCGCCAAAATCCATGCAGCGGCGCTGAGTTTATGGCCTCCGAAAGGCCCATTCATTCAGACGGGTCCATGTATTTTCAGCGACAGCCGCAGTACCGCCAAAATCCATGCAGCGGCGCTGGGTTTATGGAATCCGAAAGGCCCATTCATTCAGACGGGTCCATGTATTTTCAACGACAGCCGCAGTACCGCCAAAATCCATGCAGCGGCGCTGTATTTATGGCCTCCGAAAGGCCCATTCATTCCCAACGGGGCAGCAGTAGCATCGCGCGGCCACGCGGGGGCAGATATTGTGAGGGAATTACATTGTAGTGGACGGAGCGCCCATGTATGGCCAATGCATTTCCAATGGGAGTGCAGTACCTCAAAAATCCGCTAGAGGGCCCCGAACTTGAGGGCCCGGCGTTCCCTCAAGTGCCGATTTTATACCCCCTTCTCCAGCCGACAGCCAGAATTATATTAGGGACTCGCAATTTTGAGAGGTGAGCACCAGGGCTAATCAGCGGCCACCCGTGACCATTGAGTCCGACAGAGCAGAGGCTAGGGGCGGCCTCGCATCTCGCAATTACCGAGGGAAGATGCCGGTTCTCGAAAAATTTCTAAGTTTTTCAAATTTTAAAGTATTGAAGTATTTAGGGCGCTTCCCGCGGCCCTGGCTTTTGCATGTACCCCTCTAAGCTCCGGTTCTCGAAAAATGTCTAAGTTTTTCAAACTTTAAAGTATTGAAGCCGGACTTCCGCGGAGGCTGACAGGGGGCCTCCATCGAAGCACCCTTCACCCCCGGGTGAGCCGGCGTCGGCCCACGGGCCTGCCGGTTCCCCAACTGAGCGATTGGCACACGAGACCCGCCTCGGAGGGCCCACGTCGGCCGGCGCAAGCCGGTGTTCGGGCGTGCGGCTCCTCCGGCTTTGCGGGTCAAGCTCCAGCGCCGAGGATACTAGGCAAACGTTGGGCCCCCCCGAGCCGAGTGGATACCCGCCTCAGAAAGAGCTGGGGCGGTACGTACGGACGGCCTCACTAAGAGGGAACGGAAGCTACTAAAGCACACGTATAACTGTCCGATGTGCGAACGAAAGTGAGGCCGGACGAATCCGATACGAGTTACGAGTGAGGCGGGATCCACGGCTGGCACTCGCGGGGCCCTCTTGCGAAACCATGCCTCGGCGTGAACCTTTTGGCGGCAGAACCAAGACGAACCGAGGTCGAGCTTCCGTCTCGAGCCACACCCAGACGTCCGACCGTCGCGGAGCCCGACGCCACGCGTGCTAGGGCTCCGCGCGAAACATCGTTTCACGACACCCGCTCGTCAGCCCGTCCGAACGTATACGAGTGTCGCGCGGCCCCCCGGGCCCGGCTGTAGCCACAGCCTCGTCCCGGACCAGGGCCGCACCGCCACCAGCAGCGCCCCCCCGGCGGCAGACGCACTCTGGTTGATCCTGCCAGTAGCATATGCTTGTTTTCAAGATTAAGCCATGCATGTCTAAGTACGAATGGCCAGTACAGTGAAACTGCGAACGGCTCATTAAATCAGTTATGGTTCCTTTGATCGCTCCACCGTTACTTGGATAACTGTGGCAAATCCAGAGCTAATACATGCAAACGAGCGCCGACTCGCGGGCGGGGCTCCGGCCTCGCCCCGGGGACGCGTGCATTTATCAGACACAAAAACCCACGCGGTGTCCGGCGGGCGGGGGCTCAGCCGTCGCGCGCGTCCCCCGCGTCCGGCCTCCGCCTCTCCGGGCGGGGGCGTAAGCGGCGCGGGCGGCTCCGCGCGCGCCGGTCCTCGTTCCGCCGGCCCGGCCCCCCCTTTGTGTTGACTCAGGATAACCTCGTGCCGATCGCTCGCCCACCCGAGGCGGCGACGACTCATTCGAATGTCTGCCCTATCAACTTTCGATGGTAGACTCTGCGCCTACCATGGTGACCACGGGTAACGGGGAATCAGGGTTCGATTCCGGAGAGGGAGCATGAGAAACGGCTACCACATCCAAGGAAGGCAGCAGGCGCGCAAATTACCCACTCCCGACACGGGGAGGTAGTGACGAAAAATAACAATACGGGACTCGTTCGAGTCTCCGTAATTGGAATGAGCCGAACACAAACCCATCGGCCAGCATCCATTGGAGGGCAAGTCTGGTGCCAGCAGCCGCGGTAATTCCAGCTCCAATAGCGTATTTTAAAGTTGCTGCAGTTAAAAAGCTCCTAGTTGGACCCCGGGACGCGAGCTGACGGTCCGCCGCGAGGCGTGCATCCGTCTGTCCCAGCCCCTGCCTCTCGGCAAAAGCCCCCGTGATGCCCTTCGCTGGGTGTCACTCGCGGGGCCCGAAGCGTTTACTTTGAGGAAATTAGAGTGTTCAAAGCAGGCCACACGGCCGCCCCTGCATATCGCAGCTGGGAATAATGGAATAGGACTCCGGTTCTATTTTGTGGGTTGTCATGAACTGGGGCCATGATTAAGAGGGACGGCCGGGGGCATTCGTACTGCGCCGCTAGAGGTGAAATTCTTGGACCGGCGCAAGACGGACGAGAGCGAAAGCATTTGCCAAGAATGTTTTCATTAATCAAGAACGAAAGTCGGAGGTTCGAAGACGATCAGATACCGTCCTAGTTCCGACCATAAACGATGCCGACTCGCGATCCGGCGGCGTTATTCCCATGACCCGCCGAGCAGCACCCGGGAAACCGACCAAGTGTCTGGGTTCCGGGGGGAGTATTGTTGCAAAGCTGAAACTTAAAGGAATTGACGGAAGGGCACCACCAGGAGTGGAGCATGCGGCTTAATTTGACTCAACACGGGAAACCTCACCCGGCCCGGACACGGAAAGGATTGACAGATTGAAGGCTCTTTCTCGATACCGTGGGTGGTGGTGCATGGCCGTTCGTAGTTGGTGGAGCGATTTGTCTGGTTAATTCCGATAACGAACGAGACTCAAACATACTAAATAGTACCGCGGCCCCCCGCGCGGTCGGCGGCAGAAAACTTCTTAGAGGGACAAGTGGCTCTCAGCCACACGAGAATGAGCAATAACAGGTCTGTGATGCCCTTAGATGTCCGGGGCTGCACGCGCGCCACACTGAGCGTATAAGCGCGTCGTCTATCCCCGCGCCGGCAGGCGCGGGTAATCCTATGAACCCCGCTCGTGACAGGGCCTGGGGATTGCAATTATTTCCCACCAACGAGGAATTCCCAGTAAGCGCGGGTCATTAGCCTGCGTTGATTAAGTCCCTGCCCTTTGTACACACCGCCCGTCGCTACTACCGATCGGATGGCTTAGTGAGGTCCTCGGATAGTCCCCGCCGGGGCCGGCCCCGGCTCCGGCGGTGTGCCAGAAGACGGTCGAACTTGACTATCTAGAGGAAGTAAAAGTCGTAACAAGGTTTCTGTAGGTGAACCTGCAGAAGGATCATTAACGTACGAGCGGCAGCAGATCCGCCTCGGTACACCCCCGACGAGCCAGACGCCGAGGGCGGCGGGTCGTCGCAGGCGGAGGAAGAGGGTAGACCGGGACGGGACGGGACGGGGGGCGCGGCGCGGGTCACTCCCGGGCCGCGCGTCGGAGCGAGTTCGGCGGGCGCCACGCGGCGCGGCGCGACGCGAGAAAAGGCGGCGGGCGATGTCGCGCTACCTCCGTGCGAGCGGGGTAGCGCGCTCGTCCGACGACCCCAGTAGCGCGGCGCGGCGCGACGACAGGCGACCGCCAGCGACGGGCGAAAGGCGGCGGCCGTGCGCGGGACCCCCGTAACCGGGGAATCCCCCTCTGCCGACGACCCTAGCTCGGCGCGGTTCTCGCGCTTCCGGCGCGCGCTTCCGGGGCGGCACTCGCCTCGACGACCTCCCGTCCTTTAAAGGTAACGGTTCGGGCCGGCGCCCCGGCGTCCGTCCGCCCGTCGGTGTCGCGTGTCCGTGCGGCGCGGGGCTGCTCTCGGCGAGGGTCGCCGAGCAAGCGGATCCCCGCACGGATCACAACGGCCGTATGGCGGCGGCGTCGGGACGCCCGCCCGAGACGAAGGTTCAGGGCGACGAAACGGTGCTCCCACCGGCTACCTTTTTCCCCGGCCAAACGCGTCCGTCGGCCGGAGCCCTCGAGGGGCCGCGTAGCGCGCGCGTGGGCCGGCCCCCGGACACCGGAGTCCCTCCCGGGGCTCCGGACACCGGGGGTTCGGTTCCGCGCGGTCCGCCGCGGTCTCCTCTGTCCATCCATAGTCCGGGCAGGCCGCGGCCGGGTCGGGGGCCAGTCCCCCCTCGGTGTCAGCGCGGTCGCGCCGCCCTTGTAAACCAAACCCACTCGCTGACGGGTAGCAACACCCAAAGCGTCGCTTCGCGGCGCGGCGGGGCTTCCAAGTCGGATGGCCTTCCGGGGTCCGGGTAGGAGACGCCGGGGGCCGGCCTCAGCGCCGAGCCCCCGACCTACCCGGCGAGTCCGGTCGCCGAGTCGTGTCAGGCCCGAGCGGGAGACGCCGGGCGCCGGCCTCAGCGCCGAGCGCCCGACCTACCCGGGCCGACGCACGTCTCGGGCGCCGTCGCGGCCCCGAGCGGGAGACGCCGGGCGCCGGCCTCAGCGCCGCGCGCCCGACCCGCTCGGCTCGTCGCGGCGTCGCGCGTATCGCGCCCGTCGGTAACCGCGCCGCGGGTTAGGGGCTCGCTCGCGGGAGCGACCGAACGGCACCCGCGGCGCGTTCGTCTCCGGTACAAACCCTGTCGTGAATTTGTCTCCGATCGTCCCGGGCGGACGTAAAAGGGCCCAAACGTACGACTCTTAGCGGTGGATCACTCGGCTCGTGCGTCGATGAAGAACGCAGCTAGCTGCGAGAACTAATGTGATTTGCAGGACACATTGATCATCGACACTTTGAACGCACATTGCGGCCCCGGTTTTACCCCGGGGCCACGCCTGTCTGAGCGGCGCTTTCCAATCGATCGGACGCGGGCCGGGCCCTCCGCGACATTCCGCCGGTCCGTCCGGCGGGTGGCGCGAGAACCCGGTCCGCGCGGGCGAGGCTCGGGCCCTCCGCGACATTCCGCCGGTCCGCCCGGCGGGTGGCGCGCGACCCGTGTCCCCGCCCACTCCGCGGCTGGGGTTTCGCAGGGACCCCC
>NW_028283265.1:22500-30183 GCF_059441175.1 Urocampus carinirostris
TGGCGGGCACAATTCCCCAAACACCGGTCCGATAATACGCGCGCATATCCCCAAACACCGGCCCGATAATACGCGCACAATTCCCCAAACACCGGCGCGGATTTCAGCCACTAGTGGCGGGCACAAGTCCCCAAACACTAGCCAAGTTCTCAGCCACTAGTGGCGGGCACGATTCCCCAAACACCGGTCCGATAATACGCGCGCATATCCCCAAACACCGGCCCGATAATACGCGCACAATTCCCCAAACACCGGCGCGGATTTCAGCCACTATTGGCGGGCACAAGTCCCCCAACACTAGCCCGGGATTCAGCCACTAGTGGCGGGCACGATTCCCCAAACACCGGTCCGATAATACGCGCGCATATCCCCAAACACCGGCCCGATAATACGCGCACAATTCCCCAAACACCGGCCCGGATTTCAGCCACTAGTGGCGGGCACAAGTCCCCAAACACTAGCCAAGTTCTCAGCCACTAGTGGCGGGCACAATTCCCCAAACACCGGTCCGATAATACGCGCGCATATCCCCAAACACCGGCCCGATAATACGCGCACAATTCCCCAAACACCGGCGCGGATTTCAGCCACTATTGGCGGGCACAAGTCCCCCAACACTAGCCCGGGATTCAGCCACTATTGGCGGGCACAAGTCCCCCAACACTAGCCCGGGATTCAGCCACTAGTGGCGGGCACGATTCCCCAAACACCGGTCCGATAATACGCGCGCATATCCCCAAACACCGGCCCGATAAAACGCGCACAATTCCCCAAACACCGGCCCGGATTTCAGCCACTAGTGGCGGGCACAAGTCCCCAAACACTAGCCAAGTTCTCAGCCACTAGTGGCGGGCACAATTCCCCAAACACCGGTCCGATAATACGCGCGCATATCCCCAAACACCGGCCCGATAATACGCGCACAATTCCCCAAACACCGGCGCGGATTTCAGCCACTAGTGGCGGGCACAAGTCCCCAAACACTAGCCAAGTTCTCAGCCACTAGTGGCGGGCACGATTCCCCAAACACCGGTCCGATAATACGCGCGCATATCCCCAAACACCGGCCCGATAATACGCGCACAATTCCCCAAACACCGGCGCGGATTTCAGCCACTATTGGCGGGCACAAGTCCCTCAACACTAGCCCGGATTTCAGCCACTATTGGAGGGCACAAGTCCCCCAACACTAGCCCAGTTCTCAGCCACTAGTGGCGGGCACAATTCCCCAAACACCGGTCCGATAATACGCGCGCATATCCCCAAACACCGGCCCGATAATACGCGCACAATTCCCCAAACACCGGCGCGGATTTCAGCCACTATTGGCGGGCACAAGTCCCCCAACACTAGCCCGGGATTCAGCCACTAGTGGCGGGCACGATTCCCCAAACACCGGTCCGATAATACGCGCGCATATCCCCAAACACCGGCCCGATAATACGCGCACAATTCCCCAAACACCGGCGCGGATTTCAGCCACTATTGGCGGGCACAAGTCCCCCAACACTAGCCCGGGATTCAGCCACTAGTGGCGGGCACGATTCCCCAAACACCGGTCCGATAATACGCGCGCATATCCCCAAACACCGGCCCGATAATACGCGCGCATATCCCCAAACACCGGCCCGATAATACGCGCACAATTCCCCAAACACCGGCGCGGATTTCAGCCACTATTGGCGGGCACAAGTCCCCCAACACTAGCCCGGGATTCAGCCACTAGTGGCGGGCACGATTCCCCAAACACCGGTCCGATAATACGCGCGCATATCCCCAAACACCGGCCCGATAATACGCGCACAATTCCCCAAACACCGGCGCGGATTTCAGCCACTATTGGCGGGCACAAGTCCCCCAACACTAGCCCGGGATTCAGCCACTAGTGGCGGGCACGATTCCCCAAACACCGGCCCGATAATACGCGCACAATTCCCCAAACACCGGCGCGGATTTCAGCCACTAGTGGCGGGCACAAGTCCCCCAACACTAGCCAAGTTCTCAGCCACTATTGGCGGGCACAAGTCCCCCAACACTAGCCCGGGATTCAGCCACTAGTGGCGGGCACGATTCCCCAAACACCGGTCCGATAATACGCGCGCATATCCCCAAACACCGGGCCCGATAATACCGCGCACAATTCCCCAAACACCGGCCCGGATTTCAGCCACTAGTGGCGGGCACAAGTCCCCAAACACTAGCCAAGTTCTCAGCCACTAGTGGCGGGCACAATTCCCAAACACCGGTCCGATAATACGCGCGCATATCCCCAAACACCGGCCCGATAATACGCGCACAATTCCCCAAACACCGGCGCGGATTTCAGCCACTATTGGCGGGCACAAGTCCCCCAACACTAGCCCGGGATTCAGCCACTAGTGGCGGGCACGATTCCCCAAACACCGGTCCGATAATACGCGCGCATATCCCCAAACACCGGCCCGATAATACGCGCACAATTCCCCAAACACCGGCGCGGATTTCAGCCACTATTGGCGGGCACAAGTCCCCCAACACTAGCCCGGGATTCAGCCACTAGTGGCGGGCACGATTCCCCAAACACCGGTCCGATAATACGCCGCGCATATCCCCAAACACCGGCCCGATAATACGCGCGCATATCCCCAAACACCGGCCCGATAATACGCGCACAATTCCCCAAACACCGGCCCGGATTTCAGCCACTAGTGGCGGGCACAAGTCCCCCAACACTAGCCCAGTTCTCAGCCACTAGTGGCGGGCACAATTCCCCAAACACCGGTCCGATAATACGCGCGCATATCCCCAAACACCGGCCCGATAATACGCGCACAATTCCCCAAACACCGGCGCGGATTTCAGCCACTATTGGCGGGCACAAGTCCCCCAACACTAGCCCGGGATTCAGCCACTAGTGGCGGCACGATTCCCCAAACACCGGTCCGATAATACGCGCGCATATCCCCAAACACCGGCCCGATAATACGCGCACAATTCCCCAAACACCGGCGCGGATTTCAGCCACTAGTGGCGGGCACAAGTCCCCCAACACTAGCCCGGGATTCAGCCACTAGTGGCGGGCACAATTCCCCAAACACCGGTCCGATAATACGCGCGCATATCCCCAAACACCGGCCCGATAATACGCGCACAATTCCCCAAACACCGGCGCGGATTTCAGCCACTATTGGCGGGCACAAGTCCCCCAACACTAGCCCGGGATTCAGCCACTAGTGGCGGCACGATTCCCCAAACACCGGTCCGATAATACGCGCGCATATCCCCAAACACCGGCCCGATAATACGCGCACAATTCCCCAAACACCGGCGCGGATTTCAGCCACTATTGGCGGGCACAAGTCCCCCAACACTAGCCCGGGATTCAGCCACTAGTGGCGGGCACGATTCCCCAAACACCGGTCCGATAATACGCGCGCGCATATCCCCAAACACCGGCCCGATAATACGCGCGCATATCCCCAAACACCGGCCCGATAATACCGCCGCACAATTCCCCAAACACCGGCCCGGATTTCAGCCACTAGTGGCGGGCACAAGTCCCCCAACACTAGCCAGTTCTCAGCCACTAGTGGCGGGCACAATTCCCCAAACACCGGTCCCGATAATACGCGCGCATATCCCCAAACACCGGCCCGATAATACGCGCACAATTCCCCAAACACCGGCGCGGATTTCAGCCACTATTGGCGGGGCACAAGTCCCCCCAACACTAGCCCGGGATTCAGCCACTAGTGGCGGGCACGATTCCCCAAACACCGGTCCGATAATACGCGCGCATATCCCCAAACACCGGCCCGATAATACGCGCACAATTCCCCAAACAACCGGCGCGGATTTCAGCCACTAGTGGCGGGCACAAGTCCCCCAACACTAGCCCGGGATTCAGCCACTAGTGGCGGGCACAATTCCCCAAACACCGGTCCGATAATACGCGCGCATATCCCCAAACACCGGCCCGATAATACGCGCACAATTCCCCAAACACCGGCGCGGATTTCAGCCACTATTGGCGGGCACAAGTCCCCCAACACTAGCCCGGGATTCAGCCACTAGTGGCGGGCACGATTCCCCAAACACCGGTCCGATAATACGCGCGCATATCCCCAAACACCGGCCCGATAATACGCGCACAATTCCCCAAACACCAGGCGCGGATTTCAGCCACTATTGGCGGGCACAAGTCCCCCAACACTAGCCCGGGATTCAGCCACTAGTGGCGGGCACGATTCCCCAAACACCGGGTCCGATAATACGCGCGCATATCCCCAAACACCGGCCCGATAATACGCGCGCATATCCCCAAACACCGGCCCGATAATACGCGCACAATTCCCCAAACACCGGCCCGGATTTCAGCCACTAGTGGCGGGCACAAGTCCCCCAACACTAGCCCAGTTCTCAGCCACTAGTGGCGGGCACAATTCCCCAAACACCGGTCCGATAATACGCGCGCATATCCCCAAACACCGGCCCGATAATACGCGCACAATTCCCCAAACACCGGCGCGGATTTCAGCCACTATTGGCGGGCACAAGTCCCCCAACACTAGCCCGGGATTCAGCCACTAGTGGCGGGCACGATTCCCCAAACACCGGTCCGATAATACGCGCGCATATCCCCAAACACCGGCCCGATAATACGCGCACAATTCCCCAAACACCGGCGCGGATTTCAGCCACTATTGGCGGGCACAAGTCCCCCAACACTAGCCCGGGATTCAGCCACTAGTGGCGGGCACGATTCCCCAAACACCGGCCCGATAATACGCGCACAATTCCCCAAACACCGGCGCGGATTTCAGCCACTAGTGGCGGGCACAAGTCCCCCAACACTAGCCAAGTTCTCAGCCACTATTGGCGGGCACAAGTCCCCCAACACTAGCCCGGGATTCAGCCACTAGTGGCGGGCACGATTCCCCAAACACCGGTCCGATAATACCGCGCGCATATCCCCAAACACCGGCCCGATAATACGCGCTACAATTCCCCAAACACCGGCCCGGATTTCAGCCACTAGTGGCGGGCACAAGTCCCCAAACACTAGCCAAGTTCTCAGGCCACTAGTGGCGGGCACAAATCCCCAAACACCGGTCCGATAATACGCGCGCATATCCCCAAACACCGGCCCGATAATACGCGCACAATTCCCCAAACACCGGCGCGGATTTCAGCCACTATTGGCGGGCACAAGTCCCCCAACACTAGCCGGGATTCAGCCACTAGTGGCGGGCACGATTCCCCAAACACCGGTCCGATAATACGCGCGCATATCCCCAAACACCGGCCCGATAATACGCGCACAATTCCCCAAACACCGGCCCGGATTTCAGCCACTAGTGGCGGGCACAAGTCCCCAAACACTAGCCAAGTTCTCAACCTTCAGCTGAGTATATGGCCTCCGAAAGGCCCATACATTCAGACGGGTCCATGTATTTTCAGCGACAGCCGCAGTACCGCCAAAATCCATGCAGCGGCGCTGGATTTATGGCCTCCGAAAGGCCCATTCATTCAGACGGGTCCATGTATTTTCAGCGACAGCCGCAGTACCGCCAAAATCCATGCAGAGGCGCTGAGTTTATGGCCTCCGAAAGGCCCATTCATTCAGACGGGTCCATGTATTTTCAGCGACAGCAGCAGTACCGCCAAAATCCATGCAGCGGCGCTGTATTTATGGCCTCCGAAAGGCCCATTCATTACAACGGGCTGCAGTAGCATCCGCGGCCACGCAGGGGCAGATATTGTGAGGGAATTACATGGTAGTGGACGGAGCGCCCATGCATTTCCAATGGGAGTGCAGTACCTCAAAAATCCGCTCCAAGCACCGAACTTGAGGGCCCGACGTTCCCTCAACACTAGCCCAGTGCAATCGACATTTCGTTCTGTGTACATTGTTACACAGAATGACAATACAAGGGAATTATTATTATTATTATTATTATTATTATGTATTCAGCCACTAGTGGCGGGCACAATACCCCAAACACTGGCCCGGCGCTGGCTGAGTTTATGGCCTACCGAAAGGCCCATACATTCAGACGGGTCCATGTATTTTCAGTTTTCCGTAGCAGGTGTGATTGTTTGTTTAATTAGGTAGTTTGTGTTGGTGACGGTGTTCCTAACTGTGGTGGCTTGTTTGTAGAATGTGGGGCCCTGCGTTTGTGTTATGTTGATTTCTGGTATTTACTTTTTACTAAGTAGTCTTTCAGGTTTTTGTTTCTTTTAAAGGCTGAGATGATTTTGTAATCTTGGATTATGCTTGTGTTCTGTAGTGTCTGATTTATATTTTGTCCATTCATTCAGACGGGTCCATGTATTTTCAGCGACAGCCGCAGTACCGCCAAAATCCATGCAGCGGCGCTGAGTTTATGGCCTCCGAAAGGCCCATTCATTCAGACGGGTCCATGTATTTTCAGCGACAGCCGCAGTACCCGCCAAAATCCATGCAGCGGCGCTGGGTTTATGGAATCCGAAAGGCCCATTCATTCAGACGGGTCCATGTATTTTCAACGACAGCCGCAGTACCCGCCAAAATCCATGCAGCGGCGCTGGATTTATGGCCTCCGAAAGGCCCATTCATTCAGACGGGTCCATGTATTTTCAGCGACAGCCGCAGTACCGCCAAAATCCATGCAGAGGCGCTGAGTTTATGGCCTCCGAAAGGCCCATTCATTCAGACGGGTCCATGTATTTTCAGCGACAGCAGCAGTACCGCCAAAATCCATGCAGCGGCGCTGTATTTATGGCCTCCGAAAGGCCCATTCATTACCAACGGGGCTGCAGTAGCATCCCGCGGCCACGCAGGGGCAGATATTGTGAGGGAATTACATGGTAGTGGACGGAGCGCCCATTGCATTTCCAATGGGAGTGCAGTACCTCAAAAATCCGCTCCAAGCACCGAACTTGAGGGCCCGACGTTCCCTCAACACTAGCCCAGTGCAATCGACATTTCGTTCTGTGTACATTGTTACACAGAATGACAATACAAGGGAATTATTATTATTATTATTATTATTATTATGTATTCAGCCACTAGTGGCGGGCACAATACCCAAACACTGGCCCGGCGCTGGCTGAGTTTATGGCCTCCGAAAGGCCCATACATTCAGACGGGTCCATGTATTTTCAGTTTTCCGTAGCAGGTGTGATTGTTTGTTTAATTAGGTAGTTTGTGTTGGTGACGGTGTTCCTAACTGTGGTGGCTTGTTTGTAGAATGTGGGGCCCTGCGTTTGTGTTATGTTGATTTCTGGTAATTTACTTTTTACTAAGTAGTCTTTCAGGTTTTTGTTTCTTTTAAAGGCTGAGATGATTTTGTAATCTTGGATTATGCTTGTGTTCTGTAGTGTCTGATTTATATTTTGTCCATTCATTCAGACGGGTCCATGTATTTTCAGCGACAGCCGCAGTACCGCCAAAATCCATGCAGCGGCGCTGAATTTATGGCCTCCGAAAGGCCCATTCATTCAGACGGGTCCATGTATTTTCAGCGACAGCCGCAGTACCCGCCAAAATCCATGCAGAGGCGCTGAGTTTATGGCCTCCGAAAGGCCCATTCATTCAGACGGGTCCATGTATTTTCAGCGACAGCAGCAAGTACCGCCAAAATCCATGCAGCGGCGCTGTATTTATGGCCTCCGAAAGGCCCATTCATTACCAACGGGGCTGCAGTAGCATCCCGCGGCCAC
>NW_028283266.1:0-30020 GCF_059441175.1 Urocampus carinirostris
ACCTTGTTCAGTTTTGGGGTTATTCTTTTGGAAGTCCCCAATTCACAAACCTATCATTGAGTATCAGATGTCAAAGGTCGGGCAAACGCAAAAGAATCTTTCATCGTTCTTACATCACTCAATCTCACATACAAATGACTGGTCTGTATATTGTGACGACGACAGTTCTGTAAAAGATATTTCAGGTATGATCGATCAATACGCCCGCGCAAGTATTGACATAAGTTGTATGCGAAATTTCTTAAAAGAAGCTGCGCCCAGGCGAACGAGCGTATTGATATATTATGACCTGATTGATTATTTTGTAAAGCTCAAAACATCTCAGGCAAAAAAGTATAAATTCAATGCCAACGATGCCTTAGCTTTCGCCCACGCATCGCTTCATCTTGGTGAGGGTTTTATGCGGGATCCTACCTTACCTTTTTCAGAGTTTGATTCTGAAAAATTTATCGAATATATATCAAATCAAACCATGGCATAGCTTAGGGGTCTTATGACAATAACAGTCGTTTCAGGGAATACTTTATACGGGATCGCGACAAGTCATGGCGCCTCGTACAAAGATGCTATTATTTTACCTCAGGGCTCGACCAGCAATGTTCGCTTAGGTAGTGAAACAAGCGCCATTTCCCCTGGGGATCAAGTGCTTTTAACCCAGGGGCCACCTATAGTTATTGAAAATAGCACACAAACTTTCTACAGCATCGCCCGTGAAAATGGCGTTGATAACTGGCATGATCTGATCGTTTTGCGCGGTAGAGACTTATTTTATGCAAAGGATATACCGCCCCACTTGCTTCGGTTGGGTGACAAGATTTATATTGAACATCTGGGGAATTGCTGTGGCGCCTCTGAGGAAGCGCCAACCCCGACGAGTGAGGCGGAACAAGCCGCCACGGAAGAAGGGTCTGGAACCGATGTCGAGCAAACGACCAAAAACTGTGATACCCGACGGGTAATTGTCATTGATCCAGGCCATGGGGGGACGTCCAGCTTGAGAACTAGTAGCTGGAATAATGCCACTTCGCATTCTGGCGCTCTTGAGAAAAATCTCACTTTAAAATTTGCGAAGTCTTTGAAAGAAAAACTCGAAACATCGGAAATTCAGGATTTAGTAGAAAAGAAAGGTTATTGTGACTTAGAAGTCTTCATGACGAGAGAGGAAGACGTTAACTTATCAGCGTCTGCTCGGAGAGCTGTTGCAGGCAATAACTCAGCGGATATCTTTATGAGTATTCATTTTAACGGGTTTAACGGAAATGCAAGAGGCACAGAAACTTACTACAGACATTTAAGCGGAGAACAGCAAACTAATCCCAGTGATGATATGAGCCTTGCCACAATCGTCCAAAGGCATCTCTTTAATGCCATGAAGGAGATTAGCCCTGGAGCAAGAGATAGGGGGATTAAACATGATCAGGAAGGTGTTCATAACGGAATTGCAGTATTAAGGGATCCTGGAACAGGTCTGAGTGGTAAGATGTGCAGATCAATACTTGCAGAAGTTGAATTTATCGACAATCCAGCGGTTGATGAGCTGATAGTCAGTGGGGACAACGCATCCGAAAATATTGACCATTTAATGTTGGCCGTAGCAAAAGGTTTAGTTGAGGCTCTCTAATGAAACGCATAATTACATTCTTACTTTCGCTAATTACCCTCAACTATACAAGCGCTCAAAATGTGGAGATGGTTGGAATGGATGATGGCAGAGTTGTATTTCTTAATCTTGGGTTAATTGGAGTGATTGACGAAGAGATTCACTTCATTGCAAGCTCAAACAGCCAAGGGGTTAGTCGGTGCTTGCTTTTTAGCATCAGCAAAACCATTCCTTACCTCAGTATTAAAGAAGATATCAGATGTAACTTGACGCCTCCCAATTCCAATGATGACTCTAATTATCTAGTTAAATATAAAAACTTGCTTGAAGTACTTGAATTATTTAAAGGTGAGATTCCTCATAATTTAATTGAAGGCGATTACAGAATTATGCGCACAGAGAATTTAAGCTTGTGCCCATTTAGCTTTTCAATAATGATGGAAAAATTTCAAAAATACTGGAAGTGATTTTTTAGAGAGTTTGAGCAACTTTTCTGCTGTGTTTCAGAGCAATAATCAAAATTTAGTTATATCTCAAGAGTATGGAAGAGTTAATGATGTTAAATTCATTCGATACAATTTTTATATATGTGAATAACCGCCAATAAAATTGGCCAAAACACTAGAGGTGGAACTCATCACCAACCCTGATGCAGATAGATTGTTTGTAAGTGGAGATGGAGTAGATGACAATGCAAGAATTTATATGCGAGCAGTTGCAGAAGCTTTGGTGGATCAACTATGATTAACAAATTAATCAAAATATTTTACTTATATATATATATTGGGATCTGCTTTTTCCTATTCTGAAAATATTCCTGTTATATATGTGTCTGAAATTTGTAATTTTAAATCTCGTGATATTGTTTTTGATGTGGCTTTTTTTAGGTTGGATAGTTTTCCCAATTCAAAATGTGAGGATCAAAATTTTTATGTAGGCAGAGCGGATATTTCAAGTAGAGGGTTAATCAAAATTGATGATTTATTTCTGGGAAATTTTGGGAGTTTTTATATAAACAACTTGGAATTAGCGGAAGTGAATATAGGTGATGTCTCGTCGCTTGCGAAAATAGACGGGCTAAAAATCTTATCATTACAAGATTTGATTGCCGGCAAATTATCTAGTTATGATGGGTTCACTTCGTTGGAGAGTTTCAGCCTTTCGGCTGATATATTATCATTGCCAGACCCTAATGAGTTTTTCCCATATTTAGAAAGCTTTAGTATGAGCCGCCCTGTCTATCTGGAAGGAAATTATTCAGAAATAATTTCTAATTGGTTAGGCGGACAGCAGGCAGCAGATGGCAGCCGAACATTAACAGTTTGGGGAGATTATTAATCGCACGACGGCAGATGAAAAAGAACTAGTTGAGGCTCTCTAATGGTAATTACTCACCCCCCCTTCCAAACTAAGGCAGAAAATGCATTCTCACCTCGAAATCGGCACCCTATGATCGTTTTTGCGTTGTATTTTAAGGAAAAGCCTAAAAAGAGCAAATTTTCCGTTTTTGATGGGGGCGAGTAATTACTCTTTTTGTAGCTGGCGGCAAAGCAGATAAAAATATTGAATTTACAGTGAATGAATTAGCTAAAGCGCTAGTGGCAGAATTATGAAAATACTAAAGTTAATAATCCTAATGAGTTTTCCTCTCGTAACAATCTCTGCAAATGCAGAGAAATTTATTTTGGGAAACCCACTAGAAATAGATCAATTTGAAAACGCCATCAACAAGGAAAATATTTCTGAATTAGTAATTGAAACAACCTTGAAAGATGATTGGAGTGCTCTTTCTAGTCTGTCACACATTGAAGATTTAACTATTTTTGGGGATGCGCGTGAGATACCAGAAAGCTTAACTGATCATATTAGAAATATGCCCTCCCTTCGTGAAATTAATTTTATGGAGATTTATTTGAATGATATAGAATTTTTAACTAGCCTAGATAAATTAAATAGTCTGAATTTTGAAATTGTAACTATACGCGATTTTTCTTCGATAGAGAAAATTTCCCAATTAAAAAACCTTACTCTTGGGTATTCAGAGGTAAAGCAAATGGAAGGATTTCATTTCCCTCCAACTCTCGAGTATCTAGCTATAGATAGATCAACTTACTTGTACCCTCAAATGAAAATGAAGATTGATGAATGGCTTGCAGGACAGTTGGATATAAGTGGCCACAGAACTTTTTTTATTTTTGGAGATTACTGATATATTCAAACCCGTCTCCGCAAGTTACTTACGAAACCGTCGCACAAAGATTGCGCAATATCTGGCCCAAAAGAAAAACTTATCTTTAATTTTTAAATAGATATTTCAACAGCTTATCCTTTTTGGGCACTAAAAACGATTGTATCCTTGCCAAAGAGGTGATGAGCGGCCCCCGCCTGGCCATTGGGAGCATTCGTTCGGTGGGGTTTGAGCAAACCCATGGATTGAACGGTGATGGGCCGATAGATGCACCAAGCCCCCTGCACATCACCCACCATGATTTCACCCCCCTGCCTGACCAAACCGCCATTTGGCCCCCGCGTGATCGGGGGTGGATTGATGATGATCTAAAGCACCTGCTCTTTGGGCAGGACTTGCCCCCGCAATGGCACTATATCCTGGGGGATGATCCCGCCCCAGCCCCCCTGATCCGCACGTACTGTATTGTGGATGCCAATTCACGGCGTGCGATTAATCTGTTCTTTGATTTTGATCGAACATGGCACAAGTATGTGCCAGGAACCGAAGACACCCCCGGCCCCAATGGCAATCAGAGCGACATCGCCATTCGCTGCCTATTTAAGGGGGAGGCAGAGGAGGAGCTAAGGGAGGTTGCCCCCTATCTGGTAGAGATGACTTTACCAGATAGGGCTTATGAGGATGATAGGTTTGTTCCTAAATTTCATCGCGATTTCTTTGATAGCCTTTGGAACCCTGTGACATTGGAACGGGCGGAGGGGCTAACCCACCTCGACACCGGGATTTTCATCCGCACGACGGCGGATTTCGATACGGTTTGGCAGCACTTTCGCAAATTCCCACGCTTACAAGATGATAAGGGCAAGTGGTTTTTCTGGCGGTTTTGGGGCCCTGTTACCCTACGTACTATGATTGCAGAGTTTGATGAACCACAGTTTGAGAAATTAGCAGGGCGCAGCTACATCCTCATGGGCAAGGGACTGGGCAATCAGATGATAAGCTTTGCGTATCGGGGGGACATTGCTGCCCGTCCTACCCCGCCTGACATAAAGATCGCCCAGCCACGTCTGGGCGATTTTGCCACGTCCAAGACCTTAACCGCCAGTGTTGACGAACATGTTAGACGGTATGAGGAAAAGGCCATGACCTTCTTACGAGATCATGTCACAGCTAGAGTGGCTCATCTCGCAGACGAAGCACTGCAAAAAGTCGTTGCCTTCGCTTATCAACGCTCAAAACAACGAGGTTTTCTGACAGAAAAAGAACACCTCAAATATTTGATCGCGGCTGTTGTTTCGGGCGCACACTTTGAAACTGATCCGCAATATGCGCCTCTCATGGGCAAGATACACTGGTTGCTTAAAGATGGTGAAAGGGTAATGCGCCCTAGCCCTAGTAACCTTCTAAAGGGCGTGAATGGAATAGATCAGGCCAAGATACAGGATTTGCAGCAGACTGATCTGTTGTTAAACCTGAATCAAATCTACACCGAACCTTCAAACCAAGTGACCTACGATACGGTTACGCAAAGATTGCGTAGTGTATGGCCGCAGCGATGCAGTTTACTTTCCGCAGAGCAGATCAAATCTTTCATTGGTTATACAGGTGAGGTCGCGCAAAAGGATTTGTCTTTAAAGGGCCCCGACTTAGAGATTTACGCAGTTCTAGCCTTGGGTTTCGGATATAAATTTGTCTATGATCCACTTTTCCCATGGGCAGAACCAGCGTTCAAGGCTGACATACCTGAGACCCGAAGAGATGCGATTGTTGATGGGGTGCGGCCCCAGCTTCAATCGTGGCTATCATAAGGAAAACCCTATGAGTAAAGCAATCATTGTTAAGAAAAATGACACCATGAGCGGCCTTGGGGTCACGCATGATTTCAATTACCGCAAAGCAAAAGTTATTCGCAAAGGCCAGATCTATTCGGTTAGTGATGGTGAGATCGATCCCAACTATATCTTCCCAGGTGATCATATCGTACCCGAAGGGCAACCAATGCCAACCTGTGTTGAGCAAGCAGAAGCAGCAGCCGATGTGTTAGCAAGCAACAATGAGGTGGAAGAAACACACGCTAAATGCTGTGATGAAAGGAAATACTTTAGGGAAGATGTGCTTAAATTTATCGCCAGGGGAGAAGATTCGGTGGATTCAGTTCGGACGAATATCTTTACTGATCCAGATACTAACAGAAACTTTCTTTTTGCAGATGACGCGTCTTATAGCAATCAAGTAGAATTGAGAATTGAAACAGAAGTCTTAGCGCGGGAGGCGGCATTAAAGGTCACGGGACACTCAGATGAGGTGGTTGCAAATGATGTTGGCCGACTGAGGCAGCAATTAAATCGGGACACGGAAGCTGAGAGGCAGAAGTTATTAAATCGCTTGAAAAATTTAGTAGTAGCATATTCTGGCGACGATGATAACGGAATGGCACTTCGCTTATTCAATATGTTTGCTCATTCCACAAGAAACAGAGAAATATTTGCGGATGAGCATCTTAATAATTTAGTGCAAGAACATGAAAGAGCAGAGCCATGGTTGGAAAAAGTTCTCAACCACCCCAGTAGAGGTTTTTATAATTCAGAGAAAACATTAATTCATCAAGCATTGCACAGTGCTCAATTTAACCCTGATCTAATAAGCGGCATATCTGAATTTGCTCCATTCCATTTCACTACTGGTGCAAGATGGAATAGATCTGGAGACTATGCGAGCGGTTTAGGCGTAATGATAGGTGGAGTCCAATATGCAGATGTATTCATCACAAGTTTTAATTTTAATGAATACAATAATCTTTATGATATAGATATAAAAGTATATCTATATGATGTTTTTGGAATTGATGCACAAGATATAAAAGATTTCTCTATAGCTAAGCGGCTGGTGTCTGGTTTTGAAGATGTTAAGGCGTGGCATCGACTGCAAATGGAATTTGGGCATATTCCTCCCATTACAAGAATAGAGTTAAACAAATCCTTTACCAATATTGAAATCGAGTAAGCTTTATGCGTTATATTAGATGGCCTTTATCTGTGGCATTGATTTCCACCCTTATCTTTATAGCATTCTACTTAGATGTTGAATGGGGAGGGGCTTGTATATTCGATGCCTGTTCTCATGGCAATTTGAATTGGGCGCAAAATCAGGCATATCTTTGGCTGCAAATACCGATATTAAGTTGGTTAGCTGTTGAAGTTGTATTTGTTTTCTTTCCGGCAAAAATCATATTTTTGCTCATTCGATTTATCGTCTCTGTGATTTTGGTGTTCGTTCTCCAAAACTCAGATTGGATATTAATTAAAATCCTAAAGCATTTTGGATACACATGTCATTCTTTGTGCTATTGATCGATGAGCCATTCAGAAATAATATAAGACGCCTGAATATGAAGGATTGCTTGCTTGGAGATCACTTCAAAGGGACTATGGGTTCATACCTCCAATTACGAAAATCAAGCTTGAAAGATCATTCAGCAATATGAAAGCGGAATAAGAATGAATAACTTGAAGACAATTACGCATTTTTTAATCATTGTAGTTACTGCCTACATGATTTTTTCCTCTTTTGTAGCAACGGCATACTCTTGCATTCTTTCAGAGTGTTCATATTTCAATTACAATGTTTTTATTCGAAATTACTCTCATTATACAGGATTGCTCTACATCGCATTTTTTATCTTTTTAATTTATATTTTCTTTAACAAAAGAATGAAAAATTTTATATATAACATATTTTTCTCATATCTAATGATTGTGATTACAAATTGGATTTTCTTGACATTTGCCCATCAATTTCTTGGACCTGGATACGAAGGCGAAATGATTTATGAAGATATTTTGGAGGATCACGGAAGCTTATGGAGTGCAGTAAAATGATAGATTTTAATGAAATAAAATCTCTAAGCAAGACAAATCTAGCTTATGCTTCAATGTTTTCTGCATTCTTTTTGTTATCGCTGTATTTGATCGCTAAGGTCGGGTTTGGCGGCGAGGTTCTTGAAAACCTACTTCCAAAATATGTGGTCACACGGCGATACGCTGATTTTCAACAAAGCGCCTATCCAATTCTGGCTTTGTTATCTTTTCTTATAAGCTCGAGGTTTCTATTTGCACTTTTTCTTGTCAAGAAGCAAATCGCTTATAATTCCGTTGTCGCGTCATTATTTTTTGCTGTTTTCCTAATTTTTATCTCATTTGATAGAGTTGTTTTTGAATATAGTTATCGTCAAAACGGCACGCCTATTTTGCAAGATTTAGGACTTTATACTCCATAACCCCATGGTGAAATTGGGACGTTGGCTTCATCTATTTGAGGTGTTTTTTAGCAGTAAACGCCTGCTACTCACCAGTAAATTTTTGCATCCAGTAGAGTGATCATATGAAACCCTTGCCTCACCGTGTCAAACTAAGCCGATTTGCACTTACAATGATTGCGTGTATATTTTCAGTTATAATTTTTATTATTGGAATTGCTCTTGCAATACCTCTTGTTGAAAATAGACTGAAAAACTCCCTGCTATTTATTCAAGTAACAGAAAATGGCATTGAGTTTGACGTGCTCCCCATTGCGCCCTCAGTTATAAGGAGAATCTGACGGTGTTTTACGCTTGCTCCTTTTCCGAGGCAAGGGCGGCGGCTTCGAGCGTAGTGAGACGCTGACGCTCTTGCCTCGGTGTCCTGTTTTCTAAGGCACTGTGCGGACGAACGTTGTTATAATCATAGCGCCAGACACCCAGGATACGCCTTGCCTCTGCTAAACTGCTGAAGACCTCTTCATTGAGGCACTCATCACGCAGACGACCATTGAAGCTCTCAACAAAAGCATTCTGCTGTGGCTTACCTGGATCAATATAATGCCAGTCGACACCCGCTCTGTCCTGCCACTTGAGCATGGCCTTCCTTGTGAACTCTGTGCCATTGTCGCTAACGATACAGCCAGGTTTGTCATAAAGGCGGATAAGTTGGTCTAGCTCCCGCGCCACACGCTCACCTGAGAACGAGAAGGCCACGATCAAGGCCAGGTTCTCACGCGTACAATCGTCGATAACTGCCAGGATACGCAGCTTACGCCCACTTTGTAGACTATCGCTTACGAAGTCCAAAGACCAACGATCCCCAGGACGATGAGGAACAGGCATCTCACTTCTGCTGCCTGTTGAGCGTTTACGGCCCTTGCGCCGCCTGACACTTAGCCTCTCTTCCTTATACAGCCTGAACAGCTTCTTGTGATTTATGTCATAGCCTTCGCGGGCCAAAAGAACACCCAAACGGCGATAGCCAAAACGGCGGCGTTTGTCGGCCAAGGTTTTCAACTTATCACGTATCTCGGGATTATCTGGTGAACGATCCCGCCGAAGGGTCTTAGGATCGACACCAACCAGACGGGCAGCACGGCGCTGTGAGAGCCCATGATCGGCAATCACCTGCTTCGCTGCTGCTCGTCGCAAGGTCGGCCTCGTCAGTTCTTTCCCAGAAGGTCTTTAAGTGCCACATTGTCTAGCATGGCCTCCGCCAGCAAATGCTTCAGCTTGGCATTCTCTGTCTCAAGCCCTTTCAGCTTGCGGGCATCAGACACCTCCATCCCACCATACTTGGCCTTAAACTTGTAAAACGTGGCCGTGCTCAGGCCCTGCGTGCGGCATATATCTTTAGTTGGAACTCCCGCATCGTGCTCCCGTATCATCCCAATGATTTGTTCTTCGGTAAATCTGCTCTTGCCCATTTGTCTGTTCCTTCTTCTTTGCAGGTTAACAGACTCTCAAAATAAATGAGGGAACCTACGGGGAGCACGTCACATTGACATTTCTCACATAAACCATTTTAAGGAGAAGATGAATTTAAGAATTCCTATAGCTTTGTTTGGTTTGAGAAAGGGCTTTAAGTGGAGTGGTAAGTTTAACCTTGTGCATTCACTCTTTCTAACGGTTAATTTTTTTGCGCTTCTTATAACCCTTTTAACCCTTTGGGCGTCTTCAGTTGTTTCCCTCTCTTTTGGCGTTTTGCTTTCTGCAGTTTTATTTCAAATTACTGCGTGTGCAATGGGTTTTTTTGCCATTCGGCATGTTCAAGAAGATAGCAAGAATCATATCTCTTTATTTTTAAAGCTAGGTATTGTAGTCTGCCTTTTTATTGTGGGTGGCTTTTTTTATATAGGCCATACTGAAATTATTCGATATGTTCCTTTGGATGTTTTAGGGAAAATTCAAGATGGAACATTCCATGTAGATACCTCGTTCCATACTGTAATAATTCAATCAATTATTGATACTGGGATTCCTAGTTTGCATTGGGATGAATCTCCAATTTTAAAATATCATTTAGCATCTCATTATTTTGATGCTTTAGTTTTTTATTTGACCGGATTAGATCCATTATTAGATCATGGGATTTTAGTGTTCTGTAAAGTTTTACCTATTCTGACAGGGCTTTGTTCATTGTGTTTGTGGTTGACTCAGGGGCAGCGCACCTATGTGTTTGCTTTGGCAATTATATCAAGCTTTATTGTACTTCTATGTACTTGGCATGCCGTCCTCTCACATTCTTTATGGGTTCCGGTTTTGTTAGGATTGACCTTATGGCCATGGGTGCACAACCGTCTATCAAGACCACCTAAATTGTGGGAAGTTATCGTTATTTTTATCTTATGTGCTTTGGTTACTTTTGGAAAGGTAAGTCAAGGATTGGCACTGACTGGGTTGATTGGTGCAACTATATTTATCCTATTTCCGCGTGAACGTATGTCATATATTTTGAATACAGCGCTCCTTAGTATGCTTCTTTTTTACTTTTTCTTTTGGAATGGGGATGGTTATGAGCCTCAAGGAAATACTTCTCTTCGCTTGGGTGACCTCTGGTTTCAAGGCCATATATTTATGTTTTCTATTGCTGGATTTTTGCTGACTCGTCAGGCAGGCCTGAGAATTATTAGAACACCGATTATTGTTTGTCTATTGCTGCTAGTATTTTTATCTATATTGTTACCTCTTGCAATAGGGCCTGTAGTGGGTTTTTTGTGGTACTTCGGTTATGGATTGATGTTTGTGACGTGGCTTGTGCTTGCAACCTTAATATTTAAAGATGGGCGGTTGGCATTGATGGCACAAGAATTCTCTGGCTGGAAACTACTCGCCAATAGGGTCGTTGTAGGATTTTTGGTTTTGGTGCCGATGCTACATTTGATAAATGTCGTGAGTAATTTGAATCATATAGGTGTTCGCATCCAAAATGTTCCCATATTCATGCACGGTGAAAGCAATCAAAGAACAATAGAGGGATTTGAGGAGGCGGTTAGAGCTTATAGGGGTGCAGATGCTTCATACGGAAGTGATAGTAGACTCTATCTAACAAAGAGTCAGTGGAGTGAAATTTCTAGAGAAATCATAAATAACAGTGACCGTCCTAGATGGAAAGGAGCATATATTATTAATGCCTTGTTAAGAACCCCGTTGAAAAATGGTGTTTCGCCTGATGCTAGTCTATTTTATGGATTTTCAGATTATTTGCCGAAAGGTGTTTGGATTAATCCCTCTGAACAAAACGATTTAGAGCTTGAAGAGCTTCTATGTTGGTATCCTAATCTTGAAGACAGTAGATCGCTATTGGTACAACTCTTTGATAAAAAAGGCACAATCAAAAGGTGTGGATAAAGCTTTGCTGGACGATGTTGTAATGGCCTTGACGTGTAGTGGTTCAGACTTGATCGGACAGTTGGCGATTTGCCGATGGCATCTGTCAGGTTAAGTTTGGTTTAAGAACTTTACCTTCCAGATTTTCTTTCCTTCGATCATAGTCTCGTAAGGTATTTTCCCGCAACACACGATCATTGAGCACGTGACCACCGGATCTTGAAAATTATTCTCTGTTTATCAATGCTTACTAATAAACGCCTACTGTGCGTCTGTAAATCTTGATGACTTCATGCTTTCGCTCTCTTCCCCGGCCATGGAGATTAGCAGCGAAAAGCTCTAACTCAACACCATCCAGTTTTCAGGGTTCAGAGCAATGGTAGTCATCTTACGGCGCAGGAATGCCAGACTCTGGAAATCAGATACCCCTGGGTCCAGAGAGCGTAATGAAGCCCTAAGAGTCATCAAACATCTTGGACGGGCCCTTTGGGGAAAGTGGAGCGGTTATCACCAACGATCCCTAGTGGAGACAAAGATGCATTGCATCAAGCTCCTGGCTGGGGGGCTCATGGCCATCGACTTTGACAGGCGAGTCACCAAAAACCGCAAGAGTTTGAAAAATATCTGGGAATGGGCCGCTATTACCTCAGGTCACCTTTGTACAACAAAGCGCAACAAAGCCGCTAAGGGCTCTTGTTTTGCCAGAGCCGCATCGCGGTTTCAACGATATCAAGTAACTCCTCACGGGGGGCTCCCTGTCGTGCTAATTCAGACAAACCCAAAATTATCGTATGGCAATAGAGGGATAGGGAAGTGGGAGAGAGGCCAGGCGGTAATTCCCTTGCAGGTGCTATTAATGATCGCTGTAAAATTGTGTTGCTTGTTTCCCTTACGCCGCTTGCCAATGCACTTGAAATTGCTTTTGGAACGCCCGGGGCTGAAATACAGTCAATATTTGCTGCAATCATACATCCGGCGGGGGTTTCTGCTGCGGTCAATTTTTCCGCCTTCTCAATTAAAAACTGGGAGACCCATTGCTGCAAATTTTCCCCTTGTTTTCTATCTCCTAGATTAGGACGCACGAATTGTTCCAAATATAGATTCAATGCGGCCAAAAATGTTTTTTCCTTATTGCCATAAGCCGCATACAGGCTGGGTTTCGTCAGCCCCGTTGCTGCGCAGAGGTCAACATAGGATGCACGGAGGTATCCCACATCCCAAAAGACGTCTAAGGCCTTTTTGAGCGTTTCATGTTTGTCGAAACTTAAAGGTCGCCCCCGTGGCAAAGTGGTTCCTCTCCATAAATGCAGATATCAATACTAATCGGTATTTTAAGGATTGACCAGTCTAAAATGATATATATACCGATTGGAATAAAATAAATATAAGGAATACATTTATGAACCTATTCAAATCTTTAACCTCAACCGTTGCCCTAAGTGCAGGGATTGTGCTGCCTATGGTTGCGCAGGCGGATGATAGTTCCGGCCACCTTATCCACTTTGATGATGTTGCCTGGACGCAAATCGGTGAAGGAGTAGAGGAGGCTGTTTTATGGGGCAGCGAGGAAGGTGGCGATGCCGTCTGGGCCTTTCGTATGCAGCCTGGTGTAGAATTCCCTCTCCATGCCCATACAAATGACTACCATGGCTTAGCTATCCAGGGTACATGGGTCCATATTGATGCAGATGGCCATGAAGAAGCTGCCGCCCAAGAGGCGTATGCTTTTGTAAAAGGGGGGGAATTCCATGGCGATCGCTGCCAGGGCCCTGAGGTATGTATCACCCTTGTTGATCTCGACGGCGCGCGTGATCTTTATTTCCCTAACTAGAGCATCGATTGTGAATACTGGATCACATTAAGCCGAAATAGACGGCCAACCTGCGCCAGTAAAACCCTTGAAATAGCCCGCTATTCTTGCAGGGTTTGCCTGGCATTTTGATTGTCTATTTCCCTCTTCTGTGATCCGGTGTTTCCGCCCGGCACTCTAAAGTTCAGAAGAATGTGTATGGGGCCGCGACTGCGGTCCCATAGTTACTCAGAATAAAGGTATCTTTGGGGCAGGTTTGTTTTTACGAGAAATTTCCTAATCGGCATAAGGGTTTTTGCCCTGTCGAAAGTGTAGTCTAAGGGGTGGCCCCCAAAAATCAAAGGCTTCGCGTAAACTATTTTCTAAATAACGCTGATAGGATTTAGGTAGGTCGGATACACGGGTGCCAAAAAAGGCAAAAGTCGGTGGCCGAGATTTAACTTGTGTTGCATAGCGGATTTTGACGCGCCCTGATCCCACCAAAGGCGGGGGGTGCCGATCAATGGCTGCTTGTAACCAGGTATTTAGATCAGATGTTGCTAGGCGCCAGTTCCATGCCCTGTAGAGCGCGACGGCACTATCCAAAATATGGGGGAGGTTTTTGCCATGCAGGGCGGAAAGTGTATGGACGGGGACGCCCTTGGCTTGGCTAAGGGAGATGCCAAGGCGGCGATGAATTTCTTTTAGGACAGCCTGGCCTTCGCGCACCTGGTCCCATTTGTTGATGGCGATAATTAGATTTCGCCCTTCTTCCAAAACGTGACGCGCGATGTCTAGGTCTTGCTTATCGAGACCCAGCTCTCCATCAAGCATCAGGACAACAACATGGGCAAACCGAATGGCGCCAAGGCTTTCGCCCGCAGACATTTTTTCTAGGCTTTGTTTGATGCGTGCCTTGCGCCGCAGTCCCGCTGTATCGATTAACTCAAGGTCATGCTCACCATATTGAAAGGGCAGGGCAATGGCATCTCTTGTTAGGCCTGCTTCCGGGCCGGTTAAGAGCCGATCTTCCTCTAGCAATGCATTGACGAAGGTGGATTTGCCTGCATTGGGGCGGCCAACAATCGCAAGGCGTAATAGGGTGTTCTCATCCTCATGCGTGTCTTCATCGACTCCTTCGCCGATTGAATGTGCTTTGTGCCACTCTTTCCCCCAGGCAGAAATGGCATCTAGGAGATCACCGACACCATCCCCGTGCTCGGCAGAAACGCCAATCGGTTCGCCAAGCCCAAGGGAATAGGCTTCTAAAAGGCCTGACTGGCCAACTTTGCCTTCGCACTTGTTGGCGACGATGAGGACGTCTTTGCCAGACTGCCGGATCAGGTCGCCAAAGTGCTCATCAAACGGGGTGAGGCCCGCGCGGGCATCTATCATAAAAAGAATAAGGTCGGCCTGTTTCATGGCATGGCGTGTCATGGCTGTCATGCGGTCTGCTAAAGCATCCTGACTCCCTTCCTCTTCTAATCCGGCCGTATCAATCAAATCATAGGCCTGATTACCAATGCGAATGGGTGTCTGTTTCCAGTCGCGTGTAACCCCTGGCATGTCGTGAACCAAAGCAATACGTCGTCCCGCAAGGCGATTGAGCAGCGTTGATTTTCCAACATTTGGGCGGCCAACGAGAGCAAGGGTTGGAGATTTAGCGATAGGCACGGACGAGGCCATCCCGTGTTGTTACCAGGAGTGTTTCATCTGCCAGGGAAAGGGGGGCGACGATGGGCGCGCCTACCTCTATATCAAACCGACGCTCGCCTGTTTTTGGGTCAATAAAGCTCAATGTCCCTATAGTGGATGCAACGATTAAATTTCCGCCCGCTAGCAACGGCCCATACCATCCAGGGGTAGAGGTCAGCGTATTAGATGCTAAGCTTATAGACCATATCTGGTAGCCTGTTTCACGCTGCAGGGCACGGAGATACCCGTCTTTGGTTACAAGAAAAATGTACTTTCCTGAAATTGCAGGTGTTGAAGAACTGCCAATGGGAATGTCCCAGATCATCTCGCCGGTACTCCCAGAAAAGGCGGCTGTTCGATTTGCCCAACTGGAGATGAGAAGGAAATTATTATCAACAATAGGAAGGGCCCCAGCGCCGGGGATGGTATCGATAACGCGCCCTGAGGTGCCTTGCATCCCGATGTAAGTCTGCCAGGCCTCTTGACCTGAGGGCAGGAGCGCCCGAAGGGTTCCATTGGGAAGCACTTGGAATATCCCATTATCAGAGCCAACAGGTGTGTTGGGTGCTAATATAGATAGAAAGCTATGGGGGGCCTCATGTTTCCACAATTCACGCCCGTTGGTATTATAGGCGCTAATCGTCCCAACAATATCAGTGACATATATGGTGCCCTGAAAGACTAAGGGGCCGGAGCGTGAGGGTCCGGATAGGGCAGAGGTCCAATTTGTTGACCCATCTTTGGCATCTATTGAATGTAGTTCACCTGCACCAGTTGCCACATATAGGGTTCGGTCCATAAGGGCGATTCCTCCGCCGAAAGTTCCCTCTTCATCTGTGCTACTTTCTAAGATTTTTTGCCACTTGGCCTGCCCGGATTTGATATCGACAGCGCTTAGACGTTGGTCCCAAGAAAAGAAATAGGTTGTTCCATTTTCAATGATCGGCTCCATGGATGTCCAGCGTCCACGGCTCATCGCCTCACCCGCTACAGCGGCCCACTGGGCGGAGGGACGGTTGGAAAAATGAGCATGTCCAACGATGTGATCTGCGCGCCCTGCTGCTTGATGCCAGCTTGATCGCTTCGTTGCGCTAGGGATATTTATCGTGCCGCCGACAACCTTAATCTCATGCCTTAGGGTGGAAAGGCCCAGTTGATTATCAGCGTCCTGGCTGATCCCCGGTGGTGCACCATTGCCCGATGATCTTGATTGGCAGGCACTAAGTGTCACAAGGCTGAGAGTGTAAAGTACAGCAGTACAAATTAAGGGGATCAATTTTTTAGGCATTAAATAAAACTTAAGAACTCAGAATAAAGGAACCCTAAAATTAAAGACCCCTTATCAAACTTCCCACGGCATCCGCCAACTCTCGTGACAGGCTAGGCGTATCTGTGGCGCTTGCTAGTTCCAAAAATGATTTTGCTTCGTCAATTTGGCCGCTGTGAGCAGCATGAAGAGCGCGTAGAATAGGGATATAATCCGCATAAGCGGATTCTTTCTCCAGCGTCTCAATATGGCTGAGAACTTCATCGGCCTCTAGATAGGGGTTCCCAAACCAGGCAAGTTTAAACCGGGTGGTATTTGCAAGCTCGGTATTTGTCTGCGGATTGCTGACATAATCCTGCCATGCCTCAATGGCATCCTCGGGTTGACCAGCTGTCCATAAACTATCCCCAATCTTGAATTGCGCGAGTTGGCCAAAGCCTGAATTGGAAAGGGACAAATCGGTCAGTAAATCAGATGACAGGGCTGGGTCACTGGAAATCAGAGACGAGGCTTCCTCAAAGCTACTGGCTTCAGAAAGCGCCTTAGCTTCCGTTCTGCTTTGCCAATTAAAATAGAAAAATAGGCCCACCACAATGATGACCAGGGAATACCCCGATGGGTAAGCCCCACTTTTCAATAAACTGTTCAGATTTTTCTTTGGCAACGTCTTCGTCAATTTCGCGCAGCAAATCACTCACGGGCTTTATCTTTCCTTATCTAAGTTGGCTGCGATGTAGGCATAGCTTGTGCCCTTGCCAACAGCTTTCTTGGTCAAATTTATGGAGGTTTGAATTTCCTTGCAATTTTTTCCTTTAGGGTGATGTTATGGTTATGGGAACGGTTATTCCATTTCGAAAAGAAACAGTTAGGCGATCCAGGCATCATCCCCCAGCCCCAAAGGTGCCAAAACGCCAGGCAAAACCGGTTTTTTTTGATCGGCAGGAATTCTCAAGCCTTTTATCGCTCTATTCTGCGGAGGTCGCGCAAGGAGTATGGCGGGATTATGCTGTGGATTTCTTGCCAGGCCAGGCCCTGTTTTCGGTATACCGCCACGCGCATGAGGCGCCTGTTCTGACCATTTCAAAACAGGTTCAACCAAATGGCAAGGGTCGGGAATATTTGCTATTTGCAGGTCCCCGGCGTTTGGCGCGCAAGGCGTCCTTGTCCGATATTACCCCTGACGTTCGTGCAGCAGCGCGGTTAAATCATTGACTGCAACATTTTCTTGATTCAACGAAAGGTGAAAACGCTTTAGCTGGGGCTTTGTTGCACAAGTCAGTCATTCATTTTTTTCCATGCCCTCTTGGATAATATTTTGGCAACTGTTAAACCTAAGCATCCATAGCGGGCAGACTCGCTTACCCTGGATTGGACTTGCATGCCTCATTCTCACTCTTATCCTGCACGATGCGCCCGGAATTTATATAGGGCGGTCCTAAAACACACTGTGTTCCTGATCGTTCCAAATTCTATTGCTCGACTGCTTTGGTCCCACATACCCCGTTATTTCGGGCAGTTGACATGTCTAAAGGACGTCTAGTGCATGATACTTGCACGCTATGCAGCACGTATTTTAATCCGATTTGCCTTTGCAATGACGGTGGTGCTGTTCCTAATTTCATTTTTAGATCAGATTTCAGATCTTGCCTCCAAACAGATTGAGGGAGCAAATGGTCCCCTGACAATTATTGATAAACTCCTGATCGCTTTAGGAATATCAAGTTATGATGTGCTGGATTTTATGCCAGTCATTTTTATGCTATCTGGCATCATAACCTTAATTACCATGGGACGGCGCGCAGAACTTCACATCATTCGGGGGGCGGGCTTATCTGGAGGCAGGATTTTGATGACCCTTGGCTTCATCGCTGCACTGGCAATGATATTTATCGCATTTGTTTTACGGCCCTTAAGCTTTGAAGCCCATGAATGGGCTAAGAGGCATGAAATGTCTGCATCGCAATTATCTACCGCATCCGCTATTGGGGGGGGGGGTGCCGCATGGGTATCAGCCGATAATGGATTAATCCAAGGAAGATTGGAGGGATTTAATGCCCTGAAAGAATACGCCCGTAACGTGATCTTAGTTGACACCCTTGCTACAAACCCAACCCAGTCTTTTTTGTTTGGGTCAGATATTCACGTTTCAGAAACCAAACTACAAGGCACGTTTGAATTTGGGCCTGGGGAAACCAGAGATATTGAATTAACCCTTGATCGGGTGCCGGCTGTATTAGCGACCAGTCGCCCAAATTTTCTCTTGCCCTTGCCCCATCTATTAGGCTGGGTTGAAAATGCAGATCGTCAGTTTTTGAGTGAACGGCAAATATGGTATTTGATTATGCGTGCCCTTGCAGAGCCCCTTTTGACCGCATCCCTCGTTATTTTAGCAGGGACTCTCTGCGTTGAAATTGGCACACGACAACCCTTAGCACAACTGATCTTTGGCGTTCTTGGATTTGTTATCATCAGCTACTCGGTATATGTCGTCGCCCATGCCTTTGGTCTCAATGGTAAGTTACCCCCCCTCCTGGCGGCGTGGGGGATGCCTGTTGCCTTAGGTCTGCTTGGGGCAACTCTATTGGCTTATCGGGATATTTCTTGGCACATGGGCGACTTGCCAAAACTGCGGCGGCGATGACCTGTGCTGCTAGGGATGTATCTATTATTAGGGATATAAAGATGGGTCGCGCTTTCTTCGCTGTTTGTCTTTTTGTTGCTTTTGCCTCCTCAGCAAGGGCTGAAATCCCTGGTTTCATTAATAGGGTCTTAGAAAACCCGCTTCTGCTGGTGGCCGATCAAATACTTGGATCGTTTACTGAGGATCGGCTTAGGCTACAGGGGCGGGTCAGATTGACGTCACAGGGCCTCGCCTTTTTTGCCGATACGGTGGAAATTCACCCCCAGTCAGCGCGATTTGACGGCCGTGTTACCTTTCAAAATGATAGGGAGCGTCTGTTTGCAGATACGATACATGTTCATCGGACGTCGGGCGCCCTCTATATGGAACGGGCATTGTTTACCGATGGCACCCAATTCATTACAGCAGATGCATTAGAACAGACCCCCACCGGTGAAACAAGGGTGGATCTTCTGATGCTCTCCCCATGCCCTGACTGTAGCAGGACGGGATATACGCCCTGGCAAATTTATGCGCGTGAAGTGGCATTTACTCCTGAGGATCAGCAAGTTCGCGCCAAAGACATTCAGCTCAATCTCTTAGGGGTTCCTGTTCTTTCTGTCCCTTATTGGCAATTTGCCAATCCATCCCTCACACGGTTTGGCGGCTTTCTGCAACCTAGTTTAACGAATTCTAACGCCGGGGGCCTCGCGCTCAATATTTCATATTTCACCCCCGTTGATGCCTATCGGGATTGGACCTATACCTCAATTTTACATGCCTCTGGGGGCTTACAAGTTGGGTCACGGTATCGGTTTGCTGATGACAGGCGGCGTTTAGAGCTTCATTCCCGATTGTTGGGCTTACCCTCTAACAGTTCTGCCCAGTCTAAACTTCGATTGCCCAGTCAAACCTTGGCAGACATAGAGATAAATGGGGACTGGTTCATCAATCGAACCACCCGTTTACGTGGGCAGGGCAGGTGGGAAACAAATGACAGCTTCGGCGCAGAATTTGGCCACGATACACGTCTCTTTCGCCCTAGTGAACTGGCATTAGAAAGATTTCAGGGTCGGACCTATTCCTCAATCACTTTTTCCCAAGATATGCGGAGCGCAAAGGCAAGCGCGACCTTCCCACAATCTGAAATTCCAACCTTGTTGCGTGGCCGTTATCAGGTTACTCATGTCCCCATTGATCTTTTCAATGCGCGTATGCGGACATCAGCCATTGTTGATTTTTTGGCGGCGGAACGAAAGAATGGCAGAGATAATGCCCGGCTCGCCATGCGGGGGGTTCTCCAATCGCCCGTAAAGATATGGCAAGGCCAACAGTGGCAGCTAGAGACCTTTGCAACTGCAGGTATCGGCGAAGCTACGGGCCTGGATACCCATTCAAATGATTTCGCTCCCGACACCCCAAATTTTGATGGCCAGAGTTCCTTTTCAACATTGGGGATGAGTGTTTCTGGCAGTTTCCCCCTCATTCGATCATCACAGTCCGGCTCAGATCGCGTGACCCCCCGTATGCGACTTACAAATGTTGTGGGCAATGTACAGGATGGCGCTTTGGCCAACGAAGATGCATTACTGCCATTTCTATCTGCGGGGACATTGTTTGACAGGCCTCTATTGCAAACCTTTGATCGTGGATGGCAGGGAACACGCCTGGATATAGGGGTGGATTGGCAGCGCAGCACGGCAAAGCAGGTATCAAGGTTTTTCGTCGGTCAGCGGTTTCAATCGGCGCCACCAGATCATGCGCCAACATTTTCTGGCCTAAATGAGGAACAGAGCGCCGCACTGCTTAGTTATAATCATACCTATACCCCTAGTGGTTTGTTGATTGCTTACGAGGGGCGATTGCCTGTAACATCAGATCAAGCACGTCTGCAATCATTTCGCATCACTTTACCAATTTATAATTGGCAAACCAGCTTAAGCTATGCCCAATCAACAGACATTGAAATTGCGGGGGGGGAGCAGATCAAGTTAAACGTTCAATCCCCCACCTGGGAGGATTGGCACGGGACCGTGTCGTTCACAAAAGATTTATTTGATGGGCCGTCCACAGACCTTGAATTAAAAGCTACCTACCTCGACTGCTGTATCGGAATAAATCTGTACTATGGTTATGAAGAGGAAGGAGGGGAAGTAAACCAAGAGATTGGATTCAAAATTGACCTCCTTGGCTTAACTTCAATCGGTCAAGATTCTCTCATCAAGTTTTGATAAATATCCAGACCCTAACCCTTGGACTTTAAAATTTTGTTGTCGTATCAATCAGCTGTGCCCTATTTTAATCCTTTCTTTTTCCTCTCCGTCCTATGCAAACCCCTGGCATTCTGTGGCCAGGTGATGTGGTGGCATCGGACCATTGCGGGTCTCTTAATTTGCTTTTTTCCCCTCTATTCTCAGGGCCAGGCTCAAAATCCCTTTGAAACACTTGTGACGGTCAATCAAACACCCATCACGCACTATGATGTTGAAACGCGGTTAACACTTAATCAGGCTTTGCGACGGGCTGCATCTGACCCTGACCGTGCCCGTACCCAAGCTATTGATGCCTTAATCGACGAAATAGTTCACTTAGATTTCGCCGCTGCCAATGGCATCTTTCCAACAGATGAGATTGTTAATTCAACCTTTGAGAATTTGGCAGCTAATAATGGCCTTAGTGCTGCTGAATTTAATAGTGTTCTCGAAAACGGTGGCGCGGATCCACATGCATTTCGCCAACGTCTGCGTGCACAACTCGCCTGGAATAATATTCTCCTAAGGTACGCAGGGGCAGAGGCAGAGGTCAGCGATGATGAATTGGCAGCAGAGTTAAGGCGTATTGAGAATGCACAAGGTCAGATCGAGCGGCTACTCACCGAAATATATCTACCAGACGTGAGCCAAAGCAACGCCTTTACTGTCGTTAATCGCCTTAGGTCTGGGGAACGTTTAGAGGAGGTTGCTCGCACCATGTCTGCCTCTCCTTCCGCAGCTAAGGGCGGGGACCTAGGTTGGATTGCTGAGGGCAGTTTGCCCCAAAATGTAGAGGCTGAATTAAGTGAGTTGGAGCCTGGCGCGATTTCCAATCCTATTCAGACCGCAGAAGGGGGCTATTTCATATATAGTATTCGACAAGAACGGCCTGTGGGCGCCCAGGATGTTCGCGAAACATATGATTTGGGCCGCCTCTTCATTAGTTTAGAAAATCAGGGGCAAACCCAGGGCGATGCAGAAAAACTGATAACCTTAGAACAGGTTTTCCAAAGCATTAGCAGTTGTCAGCGGTTTGACCGTGCCGTTAAAATATACGGCGAAGGTCCGTCAGGGCGGTTATCAGGCGTTCGTATATCTGACCTTCCTCAAGCTATTCGGGGGCCTATACAAGCACTCAGAATTGATGAGTTCACGCCATTGACCCCAGAGGAAGGCGGTGCCTCCATTTATATCAAGTGTGATATGGCAACAGAGATTATCCCCAAATCCGAAGAAAACATTCGTGAGGAATTGCGCCAGGAAAAATTGGAAGCTGCCGGGAACACCCTACGTGCCCAGCTTCGCCGTCAGGCCTATATCAATTACGAATGAGGGTAGTGTCATGCGCCTGGCCATAACAACAGGGGATCCTGCGGGCATAGGTCCTGAAATTTGTCAGGCGGCGGGCCTGCGTCTGCTAAATAGCGATGAAACGGTTAATCTTCGTTTATATGGGGATGGCGCTTTGTTTTCAGAAACCTTGTTGGCGCATCCACGGGTCACGCTGTATCATATTCCCTGTGCTGTACCCCCCTCTCATGGACGTCCAAATCCCGCAAATGCGCCCTATGTCATAGAGCTTATCGAATTGGCTGTGACACATTTGCTGGCGCGGCAAACAGATGCTCTGGTCACGGCCCCTATTGCGAAATCTATTTTGTATGCGGCGGGTTTTCCCTATCCTGGCCATACTGAGTTCTTGGGGCATTTGGCGGGTGATGTTTCAACCCATATGATGTTGACGAGTGATGAGTTGAGGGTGGTTCCCGTGACCCTGCACCAGTCCCTGAAATCTGCTATTGAAGATTTGGATCAGGGTAAGATTATTGCCGCCGCCAGGGCTGCCCATCAGGGCCTCAAGCAGTTGTTTGGCATTGATGCGCCCCGCCTGGTGGTCTGTGGCCTTAACCCGCACGCGGGGGAAAATGGCACCATGGGGCTGGAGGATGAGGACATCGTGCGCCCCGCTGTTGCAGCTCTACGAAGCGAAGGCATTTATGTACGTGGACCTTTACCTGCCGATACCCTGTTTCATGCTGCCGCCCGCAAGACCTATGATTGTGCGCTGGGTCTTTATCACGATCAGGTTCTTATCCCGATTAAGGCTCTATCTTTTGATAGCGGCGTTAACCTTACCCTAGGGTTGCCATTTGTACGGACCTCTCCAGACCATGGTACAGCCTTTGACATAGCGGGCAGGGGGCTTGCGGACCCAAGTTCCATGATGGCTGCTATGCAGTTGGCGGCAAGGCTCGCGTGACCCTTCCTTCTGTCCTTGTCCACCTACGCACCCATGGGATCGAGCCGACGAAGACCTTGGGGCAAAATTTTCTAACGGACCTCAACATCACCCACAAAATTGCCAAGTCGGCGGGGCCCCTTACCGGACATACCGTCATTGAGATCGGCCCAGGGCCAGCGGGGCTGTCTCGCGCTATTTTGGCAGAGGGGCCAGAGCGCCTCATCGCTGTTGAACAAGACACCCGGCTCGCGAACCTACTGAATGAAGTTTCGGTTAAGTATCCAAATTTTTCCGTGGTTTATGCAGATGCCCTCACCGTAAACCTGGTTGATTTGGGCCCCGCACCGCGGCGGGTCATTGCGAATCTTCCCTACAACGTTGCAACGCCCTTGCTGTTAGGGTGGTTACGGCAATGGTTTAATAGTCCTGGGGCTTTTGCATCCCTTACGTTGATGTTTCAAAAGGAAGTGGTGGATCGCCTTACCGCAGGGCCCAGAACTAAGGCCTATGGACGCTTGTCTGTTATGGCCCAATGGCTGTGTCGGGCGGAGGCCTGCTTTGATTTACCGCCTCACGTTTTCCTCCCGCCGCCAAAAGTAACATCCACCGTTGCCCACTTTACGAGACGTGAAAACGTTACGGGTGATTTTGATAAAATAGAGCGCGTCGTCGCTGCCGCCTTTGGTCAACGCCGAAAGACCTTGAAAAAGGCGATGAAATCTGTGTTCCCGCAGATTGAGGATGCCCTAGATAGACTTGAAATCCCCTTAACAGCGCGTGCTGAAGATTTGGGGGTGGAACAGTTTGCTGCCCTCTCTCAAGTATTGACATAAGCCTTAGCTTGAGCGCCTAGGGTTCGGACAAAATCAGTTAGCCCAATCTGCCGCTCTCGCCTAAGGCGTTCAGCCGCCAGAACTGCGTCCAAATCAGCCTTAGCTTGATCTAAATTTTCATTGATGATGACATAGTCATACTCTGCCCAATGACTCATTTCCTCGGCTGATTTGGACATGCGATAGGCAACAACATTCGCGTCATCCTGGTCGCGTTTATTGAGCCGCGCCTCAAGATCCGCAGCGCTGGGCGGCAAGATAAAGACAGAGACGACGTCTTGACCTTTGCGCTGACGCAGCTGTTGCGCGCCTTGCCAATCAATATCAAACAAGACATCTTGGCCCTTGGCAAGTTGATCCTCAACATAGGCGCGGGGTGTTCCGTAAGAATTTTGGAAAACGGTGGCATGTTCTAAGAGTTCATCGTCCCTTACCATTTGCTCAAACCGCTGCGGATTAATGAAAAAATAGTCTCTCCCATCCACCTCCTTTTCCCGTGGTGGGCGTGTCGTAACGGAAACGGACAGGCCGATTTCGGCATCTTTTATTAATAACTGACGGCAGAGTGTCGATTTCCCCGCCCCTGAGGGGCTGGAAATGACGAGCATGAGGCCACGACGTTTGAGCTTTGTGTTCATAAGACACGTCTATAGAGATACCTGATGTCAAAAAAAACCATTCTCATCACGGGGGCATCCAGTGGTATTGGCGCAGAATTGGCGCGCCAGTATGCCAATCCTGAAACGTGTCTTATTTTAACAGGGCGCAACCTGGAACGCCTTGAAACGGTAAAAGGCGAAGTAGAAGCCAACGGAGCGGAAGTCATCTTAAAGATTATTGATGTGGCGGATCGGGATGCCATGGCAGATTGGCTTTCCAAACAAGATACCGAAACCCCTATAGATTTAGTTTATGCCAATGCGGGGATTGCCGATGGGGTTCGTCGCCGCGCGTATGAGCCTGAGGACACTTCCCGTACGTTGTTTGACACCAATCTCTACGGGGTGATGAATACCATTTATCCCCTGCTACCGGGTATGCAGAAACGTGGACAGGGGCAAATTGCCATCGTCTCCTCCCTGGCGGGATACGGCGCCGTTGCCTCAACGCCTGGTTATTCAGGGTCTAAGGCGGCTGTGCGTGTTTGGGGTGAATCCATGCGCTTTGGGTTGGCACGTTTGGGCATTGGCCTAACGGTTGTTTGTCCGGGCTTTATCAAAACGCCCATGACAGATGATAATGCCTTTCCCATGCCGTTTATTTTGGATTTACCACGGGCGGCGCAGCTTATTCGTCGCGGGGTTGCGGCAAACCGCCGTCGGGTTGCCTTTCCCTGGCCCCTTGCCTTGCTAACCTGGTTTCTACATACCCTGCACCCAGCATGGTCAGAACGCCTTCTAAAGAAAACACTGCCCCCTATGCGGGTTGAAGAAAAGGGTTGTCGGAAATGATAATCCTTTTCTTCAAACGACCATTAGGCCACGAAAACAAAGCTACAGCATTTCTCACTTTTGATGAGGTAAAAGAACGCTTTAGCCTTACAGATTGGCGCGGGCAATCTCTGCGAACGTTGATTCAATGTTCTTGGAACCCGCTGTGTATTTTCAATATATATCTGAAATAAACCCCCGGTACTCACCATGAGATGCCGAGCATTGTTAGGAGTTCCTTATTGGCATCTCTTTCATTGTCGCCCTGCCTCTCCCCAATGTACATATATTCAGACTTTCCGCTTACGCTGTCTGTAATCTTACGAGCTATTTTTTGAAAGAAATATTCAACCATGAAAGGGTCGCTATGCATTTTACAGACGTACCCCTCGTCATTTTTTTCAAGAACCAGGATTTGCCGCGGTAAAATGTCCAGTTCTGATATGTTTGACGGTAAGGCAACGAATGTAGCTGTCGAAATAACAACACCAGAAATGTAGACAGAGCATCCAAGATCCGCATTCAATTCATCGCCTTCTAACGCAAATAGAGCAGTTGTTGAGATATTTGGTCGAACAAGTGATACATCGGCCTTGTCAAAATATTGGGTTCTTATCTGATTGCGTGTTTCCTCAGAAATATTGCGGGCGTTTGTTATAAATGTCCAATCCCATGCGTCTTGCTTGTCAATTGTAGCTCCCATTTCAATTTTATCTGATGGCATTGGAAACACGTTACCAATCCTGATGATAAAAGGAACTGCGCGTCTGTCGACGCTCATGTTCTGGCTAATTTCAGCATTTGCATCGCGCCAGCTTACGGTCTCTCCCTCCACTGAAAGGGAAAGAAGTTCGCCCTCTGCTGTAGAAAAATTGCCTTTCAAAGACCTTACACCATCGACAAGGGCAGTAAATGCCGAAGACATTGAGGTGAAAGCCTTGCCGCCACTACTTATAACATCAAGAACCTCTTTAATGGTTTCAGTCATAGCGCTCTGTCCTCACACATTCGATTCTCCTTGATTTATGAAAAAGCTTTGTAGCCCATCTTATGGGTGATAAAGATGGGCGTGCTTCGCCTCCATTTTGGGTGCAATCGCCCATATATATAGTTTTTGGCGAAGCGCCAGGCAGCCTCTAAATAGAAATGAGGATTTGTAGCCAGGCAACAAAAATAATAATAAACATCAGGCCCTCAATTCTGATTACCCTTTTATCGTAAACAACCATGTAAGTTATGAGGCCTGTAAAGATAACACTCGCGGCCAAGAACCAAAACAATGGTCCGCCCAAGGCAACGCCGGAGAAAAATCCTGCGAAACCAAATATTCCAAGGAGAGCAATCATATTTGAACCAATGATCTCTCCAAACAAATGGTCCGCCATATTTCTCCAGGCAAGAACGACAGCGGTTACAATTTCTGGAATGGATGTTCCCACGGCTAGAACGGTTGCAGCAACTTTAATTTCGGGGAAACCAACGCTTACGGCACCAGAGATCATGGATGCTATAGCGATGTCGCCACTCCTAAAGAGGATAGCCAGGCAAATGATAGAGATCAGAAGAGACTGGATCACATTCTTATCAGCAGATTCAGTATCTGCTTCAAAGGGTGAATTTTCTCGGGCGGATACGCAGTATGTTGTATAGTAGAGCAAAAATGGGATAATGATAAGGCTATCGAACCAATTCAAAGCCCCGTCCACCATTGTAATAACTGCAATGAGGCATGCCCCGAAGAGTAGAACTGAATGCGTTTCAGACACCTCCTTTTCTACATCTAAAAAACCACTCCTCGATATGATGGCAGCCAATCCAACTCCTAAGAGAGTATTGGAAATAATGGTTCCATAGACATTTCCAATAACTAAGCTTGGTTGTTGGTTGGTAATTGCACCAATAGATGAGAATATCTCGGGCGCTGATGTGCCGATTGAAATTACCAAAGCCCCAGTTGCAAATTTGCTGATCCCCAGGGCTGATCCAATCGATACTGACTGATCGGTAAAGATATTGGCGGAAATTGTCAGCATGACCATAGCGGAAAGAAAGACGATTGCTGCAATCAGAACGCCTTGCTCAAAATCCAAAACCCGGACAGATGCCTCCATAAGAATATACAGCAAAATAGCGACGGGCAGAGAGGAGAAGGCCTCAGAAAAGCTGGTGGGAATATACTTTTTTATCATGGTAAACTAGGGGGCAGAATTTTGGCACAAACAAGCAACTAGCAGGTATCACAGCATGTGATGGTCAACTATCAACTTGATATAAAAATAGGCGGCTGACACATCCCTTCAAGTATGCTGCTGGGGGCTCTTACAGCTTTCTTGCAATGAATTTTCCCTCTAACTCGTGACGACACTATCTAATGTGCCTCCATCCAGCTATCTGCCACACCCGCATCCGCGATCAGGGGAATTGAGAGTTCCAGGGCAGGGGCACAGGCATTTTCCATAATTTGTTTCACGAGTGTGATGGTTGTATCAATTTCATCGTCGGGTACTTCAAAAATGAGTTCGTCATGTACTTGCAGGAGCATTGTGGCGCTTAGCCCAGCCTCAATCAGCGCAGATGGCATACGAATCATTGCGCGTTTAATAATATCGGCTGCTGTGCCCTGGATAGGCGCGTTGATCGCTTGCCGTTCGGCAAAGCCGCGCCGCATGGGGTTTTTATCGGCCATACCAGGCAGATGAATTTTCCGCCCGAACAACGTTTTCACGTAATGATTTTCGCGACCAAATTCCTTTTGCATCTCCATAAAATCCTGAATGCCGGGAAAGCGGGCAAAGTAGTTCGTAATGAACTCCTGCGCCTCTTTACGTTCAATCCCCAGGTTATTAGCCAAACCAAAGGCAGAGATACCATAGATGATGCCAAAGTTAATGGCTTTGGCGCGTGAACGGGTTTCTGAATCCATCCCTTCTAACGGTACGCCAAAGACCTGGCTCGCCGTGATAGCATGAATATCTTGACCTTCGCGGAAGGCTTGCTGCAGCGCTGTCTCGCCAGCCATATGGGCCGCCAGACGTAGTTCTACCTGACTATAGTCTGCGGAAAGAATCTTATGCCCCGGTTTGGCGATAAAGGCCCCCCGGATTGCGCGACCCTCAGGCGTGCGGATGGGGATGTTTTGTAAATTTGGATCAGTTGAGGAAAGACGCCCTGTCTGGGCACCCGCCATGGAATAGGAGGTATGGACCCGCCCCGTTACGTCATTTACTTGATCCTGTAGGGCATCGGTGTAGGTGGATCGCAGCTTATTGACCTGTCGCCATTCGATGACTTTGGCGGGGAGGGGATGCACGCGTGCCAAGTCTTCTAGAACTGAGGCATCGGTGGAATAGGCCCCGGTTTTGGCAGATTTCTTGCCACCCTCTAGGCCCAATTTATTAAAGAGGATTTCACCAAGTTGTTTCGGTGATCCAATGCCAAAGGGCTCTCCCGCTATTCCATGAATTTCTTTTTCCAACGTCGCAGAGGTTTGTGCGAAGTCATTGGAAAGTTTGCGAAGAAGGTCACTATCGATGCGAATTCCGGCCATTTCCATATCTGCCAAAATAGGCACGAGGGGCCGTTCAATGGTTTCATAGAGGCTGACCATGTGTTCTTGTGCTAATCGAGGTTTGAAGACATGCCAAAAACGCAGGGTAATATCGGCGTCTTCGGCCGCGTACTCACAGGCGCGATCTAGCGGCACTTTGTCAAAGGTAACTTGCGCTCTGCCTGTGCCTGCAACCTCTTTAAAGGGGATGGGTTTATGATCGAGATAGCGCACTGACAGCTCATCCATACCATGCCCATGCTTACCGCCATCCAGGGTAAAGGACAGCAACATGGTATCGTCATAGCTAAGAATGTCAAAGCCATGGCGCCGCAGCACCACCAGATCATACTTCAAATTATGGCCAATTTTTAGGATGGCGGGGTTGAGCAGGATGGGGTTTAGCGCTTCGCGAACTGCTTCTAATTCTAACTGCGGTTGGCAGCGTATGCCAAATTCATCAATGTGATCGACGGGGATATAGCAAGCCTCGCCTGGTTTGGTTGAAAGAGAAATGCCAACGAGACGCGCGCTCATTTCATCGAGAGAGGTGGTTTCTGTATCGATGGCAAGATGGAAGCACTCTTTGGCCTTTTCAATCCAACCTTGCAGGGCCTCCAAGTCTGTGACCAGTTCATAGTCACACTCACCCAAAAACGGCACAGGCTCAGACTCTTTGCCATCGCTGGAGGCTTGGGCTTTCGGGGTGGGGGCCGTAATCTCCACACCGAGTCGCTCTGCGAGGGTGCGGAATTCCATTTCTTCCAGGAATGGCCGGAGGAGATCGGCATCGAAAGGCTTGCAGGTGAAATCCTCAATATCCAGATCAACATCGACATGGGTTTCCAGAGTGACGAGCTGGCGGGATAACCGCGCCTGATCTGCAAACTCTATCAGGTTTTCACGACGCTTGTTCTGTTTGATTTCGCC
>NW_028283267.1:0-27500 GCF_059441175.1 Urocampus carinirostris
CTATTATAATATCCCTGACCGGGAATCGAACCCGGGCCACAGCAGTGAAAGTGCTGGATCCTAGCCACTAGACCACCAAGGACTTTACTAGAAAAAAGTTGACTGTCGTCAAACCCATTCTAGAAAAAAGAACCTCTTTCAATTTTCTTTCCAATTCCTCAAAAGGAATTTTCTATGTGCGTGTAACAGTTTCCCTGACCCGGGCCACAGCAGTGAAAGTGCTGGATCCTAGCCACTAGACCACCAAGGACTTTATTAGAAAAAAGTTGACTGTCGTCAAACCCATTCTAATAAAAAGGAACCTCTTTCAATTTTCTTTCCAATTCCTCAAAAGGAATTTTCTATGTGCGTGTAACAGTTTCCCTGACCTGGAATCGAACCCGGGCCACAGCAGTGAAAGTGCTGGATCCTAGCCACTAGACCACCAAGGACTTTATTAGAAAAAAGTTGACTGTCGTCAAACCCATTCTAGAAAAAAGAACCTCTTTCAATTTTCTTTCCAATTCCTCAAAAGGAATTTTCTATGTGCGTGTAACAGTTTCCCTGACCTGGAATCGAACTCGGGCCACAGCAGTGAGAGTGCTGGATCCTAGCCACTAGACCACCAAGGACTTTACTAGAAAAAAGTTGACTGTCGTCAAACCCATTCTAGAAAAGGAACCTCTTTCAATGCTTTCTCCAATAAGAATTTTCTGTCTTTCCGTCTATTATAATATCCCTGACCGGGAATCGAACCCGGGCCACAGCAGTGAAAGTGCTGGATCCTAGCCACTAGACCACCAAGGACTTTACTAGAAAAAAGTTGACTGTCGTCAAACCCATTCTAGAAAAAAGAACCTCTTTCAATTTTCTTTCCAATTCCTCAAAAGGAATTTTCTATGTGCGTGTAACAGTTTCCCTGACCTGGAATCGAACCCGGGCCACAGCAGTGAAAGTGCTGGATCCTAGCCACTAGACCACCAAGGACTTTATTAGAAAAAAGTTGACTGTCGTCAAACCCATTCTAATAAAAAGGAACCCATTCTAATAAAAAGGAACCTCTTTCAATTTTCTTTCCAATTCCTCAAAAGGAATTTTCTATGTGCGTGTAACAGTTTCCCTGACCTGGAATCGAACCCGGGCCACAGCAGTGAAAGTGCTGGATCCTAGCCACTAGACCACCAAGGACTTTATTAGAAAAAAGTTGACTGTCGTCAAACCCATTCTAATAAAAAGGAACCTCTTTCAATTTTCTTTCCAATTCCTCAAAAGGAATTGTCTGTCTGCGTGTAACAGTTTCCCTGACCTGGAATCGAACCCGGGCCACAGCAGTGAGAGTGCTGGATCCTAGCCACTAGACCACCAAGGACTTTACTAGAAAAAAGTTGACTGTCGGAAAATCCATTCTAGAAAAGGAACCTCTTTCAATGCTTTCTCCAATAAGAATTTTCTGTCTATTATAATAGACCTGACCGGGAATCGAACCCGGGCCACAGCAGTGAGAGTGCTGGATCCTAGCCACTAGTCCATCAGGGACCGAACAGGACAAAAGTTGACTGTCGGAAAACCCATTCTAGAAAAAGGAACCTTTTTCCAATTCCTCAAAAGGAATTGTCTGTCTGTCTGTCTGTCTGTCTGTCTGTCTGTCTGTCTGTCTGTCTGTCTGTCTGTCTGTCTGTCTGTCTGTCTGTCTGTCTGTCTGTCTGTCTGTCTGTCTGTCTGTCTGTCTGTCTGTCTGTCTGTCTGTCTGTCTGTCTGTCTGTCTGTCTGTCTGTCTGTCTGTCTGTCTGTCTGTCTGTCTGTCTGTCTGTCTGTCTGTCTGTCTGTCTGTCTGTCTGTCTGTCTGTCTGTCTGTCTGTCTGTCTGTCTGTCTGTCTGTCTGTCTGTCTGTCTGTCTGTCTGTCTGTCTGTCTGTCTGTCTGTCTGTCTGTCTGTCTGTCTGTCTGTCTGTCTGTCTGTCTGTCTGTCTGTCTGTCTGTCTGTCTGTCTGTCTGTCTGTCTGTCTGTCTGTCTGTCTGTCTGTCTGTCTGTCTGTCTGTCTGTCTGTCTGTCTGTCTGTCTGTCTGTCTGTCTGTCTGTCTGTCTGTCTGTCTGTCTGTCTGTCTGTCTGTCTGTCTGTCTGTCTGTCTGTCTGTCTGTCTGTCTGTCTGTCTGTCTGTCTGTCTGTCTGTCTGTCTGTCTGTCTGTCTGTCTGTCTGTCTGTCTGTCTGTCTGTCTGTCTGTCTGTCTGTCTGTCTGTCTGTCTGTCTGTCTGTCTGTCTGTCTGTCTGTCTGTCTGTCTGTCTGTCTGTCTGTCTGTCTGTCTGTCTGTCTGTCTGTCTGTCTGTCTGTCTGTCTGTCTGTCTGTCTGTCTGTCTGTCTGTCTGTCTGTCTGTCTGTCTGTCTGTCTGTCTGTCTGTCTGTCTGTCTGTCTGTCTGTCTGTCTGTCTGTCTGTCTGTCTGTCTGTCTGTCTGTCTGTCTGTCTGTCTGTCTGTCTGTCTGTCTGTCTGTCTGTCTGTCTGTCTGTCTGTCTGTCTGTCTGTCTGTCTGTCTGTCTGTCTGTCTGTCTGTCTGTCTGTCTGTCTGTCTGTCTGTCTGTCTGTCTGTCTGTCTGTCTGTCTGTCTGTCTGTCTGTCTGTCTGTCTGTCTGTCTGTCTGTCTGTCTGTCTGTCTGTCTGTCTGTCTGTCTGTCTGTCTGTCTGTCTGTCTGTCTGTCTGTCTGTCTGTCTGTCTGTCTGTCTGTCTGTCTGTCTGTCTGTCTGTCTGTCTGTCTGTCTGTCTGTCTGTCTGTCTGTCTGTCTGTCTGTCTGTCTGTCTGTCTGTCTGTCTGTCTGTCTGTCTGTCTGTCTGTCTGTCTGTCTGTCTGTCTGTCTGTCTGTCTGTCTGTCTGTCTGTCTGTCTGTCTGTCTGTCTGTCTGTCTGTCTGTCTGTCTGTCTGTCTGTCTGTCTGTCTGTCTGTCTGTCTGTCTGTCTGTCTGTCTGTCTGTCTGTCTGTCTGTCTGTCTGTCTGTCTGTCTGTCTGTCTGTCTGTCTGTCTGTCATAGTTTCCCTGACTGGGAATCAAACCCGGGCCACAGCAGTGAAAATGCTGGATCCTAGCCACTAGACCACCAAGGACTTTACTAGAAAAAAGTTGACTGTCGTCAAACCCATTCTAGAAAAAGGGAACCTCTTTCAATTTTCTTTCCAATTCCTCAAAAGGAATTTTCTATCTGCGTGTAACAGTTTCCCTGACCTGGAATCGAACCCGGGCCACAGCAGTGAAAGTGCTGGATCCTAGCCACTAGACCACCAAGGACTTTACTAGAAAAAAGTTGACTGTCGTCAAACCCATTCTAGAAAAAAGAACCTCTTTCAATTTTCTTTCCAATTCCTCAAAAGGAATTTTCTATGTGCGTGTAACAGTTTCCCTGACCTGGAATCGAACTCGGGCCACAGCAGTGAGAGTGCTGGATCCTAGCCACTAGACCACCAAGGACTTTACTAGAAAAAAGTTGACTGTCGTCAAACCCATTCTAGAAAAGGAACCTCTTTCAATGCTTTCTCCAATAAGAATTTTCTGTCTTTCCGTCTATTATAATATCCCTGACCGGGAATCGAACCCGGGCCACAGCAGTGAAAGTGCTGGATCCTAGCCACTAGACCACCAAGGACTTTACTAGAAAAAAGTTGACTGTCGTCAAACCCATTCTAGAAAAAAGAACCTCTTTCAATTTTCTTTCCAATTCCTCAAAAGGAATTTTCTATGTGCGTGTAACAGTTTCCCTGACCTGGAATCGAACCCGGGCCACAGCAGTGAAAGTGCTGGATCCTAGCCACTAGACCACCAAGGACTTTATTAGAAAAAAGTTGACTGTCGTCAAACCCATTCTAATAAAAAGGAACCTCTTTCAATTTTCTTTCCAATTCCTCAAAAGGAATTTTCTATGTGCGTGTAACAGTTTCCCTGACCTGGAATCGAACCCGGGCCACAGCAGTGAAAGTGCTGGATCCTAGCCACTAGACCACCAAGGACTTTATTAGAAAAAAGTTGACTGTCGTCAAACCCATTCTAGAAAAAAGAACCTCTTTCAATTTTCTTTCCAATTCCTCAAAAGGAATTTTCTATGTGCGTGTAACAGTTTCCCTGACCTGGAATCGAACTCGGGCCACAGCAGTGAGAGTGCTGGATCCTAGCCACTAGACCACCAAGGACTTTACTAGAAAAAAGTTGACTGTCGTCAAACCCATTCTAGAAAAGGAACCTCTTTCAATGCTTTCTCCAATAAGAATTTTCTGTCTTTCCGTCTATTATAATATCCCTGACCGGGAATCGAACCCGGGCCACAGCAGTGAAAGTGCTGGATCCTAGCCACTAGACCACCAAGGACTTTACTAGAAAAAAGTTGACTGTCGTCAAACCCATTCTAGAAAAAAGAACCTCTTTCAATTTTCTTTCCAATTCCTCAAAAGGAATTTTCTATGTGCGTGTAACAGTTTCCCTGACCTGGAATCGAACCCGGGCCACAGCAGTGAAAGTGCTGGATCCTAGCCACTAGACCACCAAGGACTTTATTAGAAAAAAGTTGACTGTCGTCAAACCCATTCTAATAAAAAGGAACCTCTTTCAATTTTCTTTCCAATTCCTCAAAAGGAATTTTCTATGTGCGTGTAACAGTTTCCCTGACCTGGAATCGAACCCGGGCCACAGCAGTGAAAGTGCTGGATCCTAGCCACTAGACCACCAAGGACTTTATTAGAAAAAAGTTGACTGTCGTCAAACCCATTCTAATAAAAAGGAACCTCTTTCAATTTTCTTTCCAATTCCTCAAAAGGAATTGTCTGTCTGCGTGTAACAGTTTCCCTGACCTGGAATCGAACCCGGGCCACAGCAGTGAGAGTGCTGGATCCTAGCCACTAGACCACCAAGGACTTTACTAGAAAAAAGTTGACTGTCGGAAAATCCATTCTAGAAAAGGAACCTCTTTCAATGCTTTCTCCAATAAGAATTTTCTGTCTATTATAATAGACCTGACCGGGAATCGAACCCGGGCCACAGCAGTGAGAGTGCTGGATCCTAGCCACTAGTCCATCAGGGACCGAACAGGACAAAAGTTGACTGTCGGAAAACCCATTCTAGAAAAAGGAACCTTTTTCCAATTCCTCAAAAGGAATTGTCTGTCTGTCTGTCTGTCTGTCTGTCTGTCTGTCTGTCTGTCTGTCTGTCTGTCTGTCTGTCTGTCTGTCTGTCTGTCTGTCTGTCTGTCTGTCTGTCTGTCTGTCTGTCTGTCTGTCTGTCTGTCTGTCTGTCTGTCTGTCTGTCTGTCTGTCTGTCTGTCTGTCTGTCTGTCTGTCTGTCTGTCTGTCTGTCTGTCTGTCTGTCTGTCTGTCTGTCTGTCTGTCTGTCTGTCTGTCTGTCTGTCTGTCTGTCTGTCTGTCTGTCTGTCTGTCTGTCTGTCTGTCTGTCTGTCTGTCTGTCTGTCTGTCTGTCTGTCTGTCTGTCTGTCTGTCTGTCTGTCTGTCTGTCTGTCTGTCTGTCTGTCTGTCTGTCTGTCTGTCTGTCTGTCTGTCTGTCTGTCTGTCTGTCTGTCTGTCTGTCTGTCTGTCTGTCTGTCTGTCTGTCTGTCTGTCTGTCTGTCTGTCTGTCTGTCTGTCTGTCTGTCTGTCTGTCTGTCTGTCTGTCTGTCTGTCATAGTTTCCCTGACTGGGAATCAAACCCGGGCCACAGCAGTGAAAATGCTGGATCCTAGCCACTAGACCACCAAGGACTTTACTAGAAAAAAGTTGACTGTCGTCAAACCCATTCTAGAAAAAGGGAACCTCTTTCAATTTTCTTTCCAATTCCTCAAAAGGAATTTTCTATCTGCGTGTAACAGTTTCCCTGACCTGGAATCGAACCCGGGCCACAGCAGTGAAAGTGCTGGATCCTAGCCACTAGACCACCAAGGACTTTACTAGAAAAAAGTTGACTGTCGTCAAACCCATTCTAGAAAAAAGAACCTCTTTCAATTTTCTTTCCAATTCCTCAAAAGGAATTTTCTATGTGCGTGTAACAGTTTCCCTGACCTGGAATCGAACTCGGGCCACAGCAGTGAGAGTGCTGGATCCTAGCCACTAGACCACCAAGGACTTTACTAGAAAAAAGTTGACTGTCGTCAAACCCATTCTAGAAAAGGAACCTCTTTCAATGCTTTCTCCAATAAGAATTTTCTGTCTTTCCGTCTATTATAATATCCCTGACCGGGAATCGAACCCGGGCCACAGCAGTGAAAGTGCTGGATCCTAGCCACTAGACCACCAAGGACTTTACTAGAAAAAAGTTGACTGTCGTCAAACCCATTCTAGAAAAAAGAACCTCTTTCAATTTTCTTTCCAATTCCTCAAAAGGAATTTTCTATGTGCGTGTAACAGTTTCCCTGACCTGGAATCGAACCCGGGCCACAGCAGTGAAAGTGCTGGATCCTAGCCACTAGACCACCAAGGACTTTATTAGAAAAAAGTTGACTGTCGTCAAACCCATTCTAATAAAAAGGAACCTCTTTCAATTTTCTTTCCAATTCCTCAAAAGGAATTTTCTATGTGCGTGTAACAGTTTCCCTGACCTGGAATCGAACCCGGGCCACAGCAGTGAAAGTGCTGGATCCTAGCCACTAGACCACCAAGGACTTTATTAGAAAAAAGTTGACTGTCGTCAAACCCATTCTAGAAAAAAGAACCTCTTTCAATTTTCTTTCCAATTCCTCAAAAGGAATTTTCTATGTGCGTGTAACAGTTTCCCTGACCTGGAATCGAACTCGGGCCACAGCAGTGAGAGTGCTGGATCCTAGCCACTAGACCACCAAGGACTTTACTAGAAAAAAGTTGACTGTCGTCAAACCCATTCTAGAAAAGGAACCTCTTTCAATGCTTTCTCCAATAAGAATTTTCTGTCTTTCCGTCTATTATAATATCCCTGACCGGGAATCGAACCCGGGCCACAGCAGTGAAAGTGCTGGATCCTAGCCACTAGACCACCAAGGACTTTACTAGAAAAAAGTTGACTGTCGTCAAACCCATTCTAGAAAAAAGAACCTCTTTCAATTTTCTTTCCAATTCCTCAAAAGGAATTTTCTATGTGCGTGTAACAGTTTCCCTGACCTGGAATCGAACCCGGGCCACAGCAGTGAAAGTGCTGGATCCTAGCCACTAGACCACCAAGGACTTTATTAGAAAAAAGTTGACTGTCGTCAAACCCATTCTAATAAAAAGGAACCTCTTTCAATTTTCTTTCCAATTCCTCAAAAGGAATTTTCTATGTGCGTGTAACAGTTTCCCTGACCTGGAATCGAACCCGGGCCAAGTTTCCCTGACCTGGAATCGAACCCGGGCCACAGCAGTGAAAGTGCTGGATCCTAGCCACTAGACCACCAAGGACTTTATTAGAAAAAAGTTGACTGTCGTCAAACCCATTCTAATAAAAAGGAACCTCTTTCAATTTTCTTTCCAATTCCTCAAAAGGAATTGTCTGTCTGCGTGTAACAGTTTCCCTGACCTGGAATCGAACCCGGGCCACAGCAGTGAGAGTGCTGGATCCTAGCCACTAGACCACCAAGGACTTTACTAGAAAAAAGTTGACTGTCGGAAAATCCATTCTAGAAAAGGAACCTCTTTCAATGCTTTCTCCAATAAGAATTTTCTGTCTATTATAATAGACCTGACCGGGAATCGAACCCGGGCCACAGCAGTGAGAGTGCTGGATCCTAGCCACTAGTCCATCAGGGACCGAACAGGACAAAAGTTGAAAACCCATTCTAGAAAAAGGAACCTTTTTCCAATTCCTCAAAAGGAATTGTCTGTCTGTCTGTCTGTCTGTCTGTCTGTCTGTCTGTCTGTCTGTCTGTCTGTCTGTCTGTCTGTCTGTCTGTCTGTCTGTCTGTCTGTCTGTCTGTCTGTCTGTCTGTCTGTCTGTCTGTCTGTCTGTCTGTCTGTCTGTCTGTCTGTCTGTCTGTCTGTCTGTCTGTCTGTCTGTCTGTCTGTCTGTCTGTCTGTCTGTCTGTCTGTCTGTCTGTCTGTCTGTCTGTCTGTCTGTCTGTCTGTCTGTCTGTCTGTCTGTCTGTCTGTCTGTCTGTCTGTCTGTCTGTCTGTCTGTCTGTCTGTCTGTCTGTCTGTCTGTCTGTCTGTCTGTCTGTCTGTCTGTCTGTCTGTCTGTCTGTCTGTCTGTCTGTCTGTCTGTCTGTCTGTCTGTCTGTCTGTCTGTCTGTCTGTCTGTCTGTCTGTCTGTCTGTCTGTCTGTCTGTCTGTCTGTCTGTCTGTCTGTCTGTCTGTCTGTCTGTCTGTCTGTCTGTCTGTCTGTCTGTCTGTCTGTCTGTCTGTCTGTCTGTCTGTCTGTCTGTCTGTCTGTCTGTCTGTCTGTCTGTCTGTCTGTCTGTCTGTCTGTCTGTCTGTCTGTCTGTCTGTCTGTCTGTCTGTCTGTCTGTCTGTCTGTCTGTCTGTCTGTCTGTCTGTCTGTCTGTCTGTCTGTCTGTCTGTCTGTCTGTCTGTCTGTCTGTCTGTCTGTCTGTCTGTCTGTCTGTCTGTCTGTCTGTCTGTCTGTCTGTCTGTCTGTCTGTCTGTCTGTCTGTCTGTCTGTCTGTCTGTCTGTCTGTCTGTCTGTCTGTCTGTCTGTCTGTCTGTCTGTCTGTCTGTCTGTCTGTCTGTCTGTCTGTCTGTCTGTCTGTCTGTCTGTCTGTCTGTCTGTCTGTCTGTCTGTCTGTCTGTCTGTCTGTCTGTCTGTCTGTCTGTCTGTCTGTCTGTCTGTCTGTCTGTCTGTCTGTCTGTCTGTCTGTCTGTCTGTCTGTCTGTCTGTCTGTCTGTCTGTCTGTCTGTCTGTCTGTCTGTCTGTCTGTCTGTCTGTCTGTCTGTCTGTCTGTCTGTCTGTCTGTCTGTCTGTCTGTCTGTCTGTCTGTCTGTCTGTCTGTCTGTCTGTCTGTCTGTCTGTCTGTCTGTCTGTCTGTCTGTCTGTCTGTCTGTCTGTCTGTCTGTCTGTCTGTCTGTCTGTCTGTCTGTCTGTCTGTCTGTCTGTCTGTCTGTCTGTCTGTCTGTCTGTCTGTCTGTCTGTCTGTCTGTCTGTCTGTCTGTCTGTCTGTCTGTCTGTCTGTCTGTCTGTCTGTCTGTCTGTCTGTCTGTCTGTCTGTCTGTCTGTCTGTCTGTCTGTCTGTCTGTCTGTCTGTCTGTCTGTCTGTCTGTCTGTCTGTCTGTCTGTCTGTCTGTCTGTCTGTCTGTCTGTCTGTCTGTCTGTCTGTCTGTCTGTCTGTCTGTCTGTCTGTCTGTCTGTCTGTCTGTCTGTCTGTCTGTCTGTCTGTCTGTCTGTCTGTCTGTCTGTCTGTCTGTCTGTCTGTCTGTCTGTCTGTCTGTCTGTCTGTCTGTCTGTCTGTCTGTCTGTCTGTCTGTCTGTCTGTCTGTCTGTCTGTCTGTCTGTCTGTCTGTCTGTCTGTCTGTCTGTCTGTCTGTCTGTCTGTCTGTCTGTCTGTCTGTCTGTCTGTCTGTCTGTCTGTCTGTCTGTCTGTCTGTCTGTCTGTCTGTCTGTCTGTCTGTCTGTCTGTCTGTCTGTCTGTCTGTCTGTCTGTCTGTCATAGTTTCCCTGACTGGGAATCAAACCCGGGCCACAGCAGTGAAAATGCTGGATCCTAGCCACTAGACCACCAAGGACTTTACTAGAAAAAAGTTGACTGTCGTCAAACCCATTCTAGAAAAAGGGAACCTCTTTCAATTTTCTTTCCAATTCCTCAAAAGGAATTTTCTATCTGCGTGTAACAGTTTCCCTGACCTGGAATCGAACCCGGGCCACAGCAGTGAAAGTGCTGGATCCTAGCCACTAGACCACCAAGGACTTTACTAGAAAAAAGTTGACTGTCGTCAAACCCATTCTAGAAAAAAGAACCTCTTTCAATTTTCTTTCCAATTCCTCAAAAGGAATTTTCTATGTGCGTGTAACAGTTTCCCTGACCTGGAATCGAACTCGGGCCACAGCAGTGAGAGTGCTGGATCCTAGCCACTAGACCACCAAGGACTTTACTAGAAAAAAGTTGACTGTCGTCAAACCCATTCTAGAAAAGGAACCTCTTTCAATGCTTTCTCCAATAAGAATTTTCTGTCTTTCCGTCTATTATAATATCCCTGACCGGGAATCGAACCCGGGCCACAGCAGTGAAAGTGCTGGATCCTAGCCACTAGACCACCAAGGACTTTACTAGAAAAAAGTTGACTGTCGTCAAACCCATTCTAGAAAAAAGAACCTCTTTCAATTTTCTTTCCAATTCCTCAAAAGGAATTTTCTATGTGCGTGTAACAGTTTCCCTGACCTGGAATCGAACCCGGGCCACAGCAGTGAAAGTGCTGGATCCTAGCCACTAGACCACCAAGGACTTTATTAGAAAAAAGTTGACTGTCGTCAAACCCATTCTAATAAAAAGGAACCTCTTTCAATTTTCTTTCCAATTCCTCAAAAGGAATTTTCTATTTTTCTATGTGCGTGTAACAGTTTCCCTGACCTGGAATCGAACCCGGGCCACAGCAGTGAAAGTGCTGGATCCTAGCCACTAGACCACCAAGGACTTTATTAGAAAAAAGTTGACTGTCGTCAAACCCATTCTAGAAAAAAGAACCTCTTTCAATTTTCTTTCCAATTCCTCAAAAGGAATTTTCTATGTGCGTGTAACAGTTTCCCTGACCTGGAATCGAACTCGGGCCACAGCAGTGTCGGGCCACAGCAGTGAGAGTGCTGGATCCTAGCCACTAGTCCATCAGGGACCGAACAGGACAAAAGTTGACTGTCGGAAAACCCATTCTAGAAAAAGGAACCTTTTTCCAATTCCTCAAAAGGAATTGTCTGTCTGTCTGTCTGTCTGTCTGTCTGTCTGTCTGTCTGTCTGTCTGTCTGTCTGTCTGTCTGTCTGTCTGTCTGTCTGTCTGTCTGTCTGTCTGTCTGTCTGTCTGTCTGTCTGTCTGTCTGTCTGTCTGTCTGTCTGTCTGTCTGTCTGTCTGTCTGTCTGTCTGTCTGTCTGTCTGTCTGTCTGTCTGTCTGTCTGTCTGTCTGTCTGTCTGTCTGTCTGTCTGTCTGTCTGTCTGTCTGTCTGTCTGTCTGTCTGTCTGTCTGTCTGTCTGTCTGTCTGTCTGTCTGTCTGTCTGTCTGTCTGTCTGTCTGTCTGTCTGTCTGTCTGTCTGTCTGTCTGTCTGTCTGTCTGTCTGTCTGTCTGTCTGTCTGTCTGTCTGTCTGTCTGTCTGTCTGTCTGTCTGTCTGTCTGTCTGTCTGTCTGTCTGTCTGTCTGTCTGTCTGTCTGTCTGTCTGTCTGTCTGTCTGTCTGTCTGTCTGTCTGTCTGTCTGTCTGTCTGTCTGTCTGTCTGTCTGTCTGTCTGTCTGTCTGTCTGTCTGTCTGTCTGTCTGTCTGTCTGTCTGTCTGTCTGTCTGTCTGTCTGTCTGTCTGTCTGTCTGTCTGTCTGTCTGTCTGTCTGTCTGTCTGTCTGTCTGTCTGTCTGTCTGTCTGTCTGTCTGTCTGTCTGTCTGTCTGTCTGTCTGTCTGTCTGTCTGTCTGTCTGTCTGTCTGTCTGTCTGTCTGTCTGTCTGTCTGTCTGTCTGTCTGTCTGTCTGTCTGTCTGTCTGTCTGTCTGTCTGTCTGTCTGTCTGTCTGTCTGTCTGTCTGTCTGTCTGTCATAGTTTCCCTGACTGGGAATCAAACCCGGGCCACAGCAGTGAAAATGCTGGATCCTAGCCACTAGACCACCAAGGACTTTACTAGAAAAAAGTTGACTGTCGTCAAACCCATTCTAGAAAAAGGGAACCTCTTTCAATTTTCTTTCCAATTCCTCAAAAGGAATTTTCTATCTGCGTGTAACAGTTTCCCTGACCTGGAATCGAACCCGGGCCACAGCAGTGAAAGTGCTGGATCCTAGCCACTAGACCACCAAGGACTTTACTAGAAAAAAGTTGACTGTCGTCAAACCCATTCTAGAAAAAAGAACCTCTTTCAATTTTCTTTCCAATTCCTCAAAAGGAATTTTCTATGTGCGTGTAACAGTTTCCCTGACCTGGAATCGAACTCGGGCCACAGCAGTGAGAGTGCTGGATCCTAGCCACTAGACCACCAAGGACTTTACTAGAAAAAAGTTGACTGTCGTCAAACCCATTCTAGAAAAGGAACCTCTTTCAATGCTTTCTCCAATAAGAATTTTCTGTCTTTCCGTCTATTATAATATCCCTGACCGGGAATCGAACCCGGGCCACAGCAGTGAAAGTGCTGGATCCTAGCCACTAGACCACCAAGGACTTTATTAGAAAAAAGTTGACTGTCGTCAAACCCATTCTAATAAAAAGGAACCTCTTTCAATTTTCTTTCCAATTCCTCAAAAGGAATTTTCTATGTGCGTGTAACAGTTTCCCTGACCTGGAATCGAACCCGGGCCACAGCAGTGAAAGTGCTGGATCCTAGCCACTAGACCACCAAGGACTTTATTAGAAAAAAGTTGACTGTCGTCAAACCCATTCTAATAAAAAGGAACCTCTTTCAATTTTCTTTCCAATTCCTCAAAAGGAATTGTCTGTCTGCGTGTAACAGTTTCCCTGACCTGGAATCGAACCCGGGCCACAGCAGTGAGAGTGCTGGATCCTAGCCACTAGACCACCAAGGACTTTACTAGAAAAAAGTTGACTGTCGGAAAATCCATTCTAGAAAAGGAACCTCTTTCAATGCTTTCTCCAATAAGAATTTTCTGTCTATTATAATAGACGTGACCGGGAATCGAACCCGGGCCACAGCAGTGAGAGTGCTGGATCCTAGCCACTAGTCCATCAGGGACCGAACAGGACAAAAGTTGACTGTCGGAAAACCCATTCTAGAAAAAGGAACCTTTTTCCAATTCCTCAAAAGGAATTGTCTGTCTGTCTGTCTGTCTGTCTGTCTGTCTGTCTGTCTGTCTGTCTGTCTGTCTGTCTGTCTGTCTGTCTGTCTGTCTGTCTGTCTGTCTGTCTGTCTGTCTGTCTGTCTGTCTGTCTGTCTGTCTGTCTGTCTGTCTGTCTGTCTGTCTGTCTGTCTGTCTGTCTGTCTGTCTGTCTGTCTGTCTGTCTGTCTGTCTGTCTGTCTGTCTGTCTGTCTGTCTGTCTGTCTGTCTGTCTGTCTGTCTGTCTGTCTGTCTGTCTGTCTGTCTGTCTGTCTGTCTGTCTGTCTGTCTGTCTGTCTGTCTGTCTGTCTGTCTGTCTGTCTGTCTGTCTGTCTGTCTGTCTGTCTGTCTGTCTGTCTGTCTGTCTGTCTGTCTGTCTGTCTGTCATAGTTTCCCTGACTGGGAATCAAACCCGGGCCACAGCAGTGAAAATGCTGGATCCTAGCCACTAGACCACCAAGGACTTTACTAGAAAAAAGTTGACTGTCGGAAAACCCATTCTAGAAAAGGAACCTCTTTCAATGCTTTCTCCAATAAGAATTTTCTGTCTATTATAATAGACCTGACCGGGAATCGAACCCGGGCCACAGCAGTGAGAGTGCTGGATCCTAGCCACTAGTCCATCAGGGACCGAACAGGACAAAAGTTGACTGTCGGAAAACCCATTCTAGAAAAAGGAACCTTTTTCCAATTCCTCAAAAGGAATTGTCTGTCTGTCTGTCTGTCTGTCTGTCTGTCTGTCTGTCTGTCTGTCTGTCTGTCTGTCTGTCTGTCTGTCTGTCTGTCTGTCTGTCTGTCTGTCTGTCTGTCTGTCTGTCTGTCTGTCTGTCTGTCTGTCTGTCTGTCTGTCTGTCTGTCTGTCTGTCTGTCTGTCTGTCTGTCTGTCTGTCTGTCTGTCTGTCTGTCTGTCTGTCTGTCTGTCTGTCTGTCTGTCTGTCTGTCTGTCTGTCTGTCTGTCTGTCTGTCTGTCTGTCTGTCTGTCTGTCTGTCTGTCTGTCTGTCTGTCTGTCTGTCTGTCTGTCTGTCTGTCTGTCTGTCTGTCTGTCTGTCTGTCTGTCTGTCTGTCTGTCTGTCTGTCTGTCTGTCTGTCTGTCTGTCTGTCTGTCTGTCTGTCTGTCTGTCTGTCTGTCTGTCTGTCTGTCTGTCTGTCTGTCTGTCTGTCTGTCTGTCTGTCTGTCTGTCTGTCTGTCTGTCTGTCTGTCTGTCTGTCTGTCTGTCTGTCTGTCTGTCTGTCTGTCTGTCTGTCTGTCTGTCTGTCTGTCTGTCTGTCTGTCTGTCTGTCTGTCTGTCTGTCTGTCTGTCTGTCTGTCTGTCTGTCTGTCTGTCTGTCTGTCTGTCTGTCTGTCTGTCTGTCTGTCTGTCTGTCTGTCTGTCTGTCTGTCTGTCTGTCTGTCTGTCTGTCTGTCTGTCTGTCTGTCTGTCTGTCTGTCTGTCATAGTTTCCCTGACTGGGAATCAAACCCGGGCCACAGCAGTGAAAATGCTGGATCCTAGCCACTAGACCACCAAGGACTTTACTAGAAAAAAGTTGACTGTCGTCAAACCCATTCTAGAAAAAGGGAACCTCTTTCAATTTTCTTTCCAATTCCTCAAAAGGAATTTTCTATCTGCGTGTAACAGTTTCCCTGACCTGGAATCGAACCCGGGCCACAGCAGTGAAAGTGCTGGATCCTAGCCACTAGACCACCAAGGACTTTACTAGAAAAAAGTTGACTGTCGTCAAACCCATTCTAGAAAAAAGAACCTCTTTCAATTTTCTTTCCAATTCCTCAAAAGGAATTTTCTATGTGCGTGTAACAGTTTCCCTGACCTGGAATCGAACTCGGGCCACAGCAGTGAGAGTGCTGGATCCTAGCCACTAGACCACCAAGGACTTTACTAGAAAAAAGTTGACTGTCGTCAAACCCATTCTAGAAATGAACCTCTTTCAATGCTTTCTCCAATAAGAATTTTCTGTCTTTCCGTCTATTATAATATCCCTGACCGGGAATCGAACCCGGGCCACAGCAGTGAAAGTGCTGGATCCTAGCCACTAGACCACCAAGGACTTTACTAGAAAAAAGTTGACTGTCGTCAAACCCATTCTAGAAAAAAGAACCTCTTTCAATTTTCTTTCCAATTCCTCAAAAGGAATTTTCTATGTGCGTGTAACAGTTTCCCTGACCTGGAATCGAACCCGGGCCACAGCAGTGAAAGTGCTGGATCCTAGCCACTAGACCACCAAGGACTTTATTAGAAAAAAGTTGACTGTCGTCAAACCCATTCTAATAAAAAGGAACCTCTTTCAATTTTCTTTCCAATTCCTCAAAAGGAATTTTCTATGTGCGTGTAACAGTTTCCCTGACCTGGAATCGAACCCGGGCCACAGCAGTGAAAGTGCTGGATCCTAGCCACTAGACCACCAAGGACTTTATTAGAAAAAAGTTGACTGTCGTCAAACCCATTCTAATAAAAAGGAACCTCTTTCAATTTTCTTTCCAATTCCTCAAAAGGAATTGTCTGTCTGCGTGTAACAGTTTCCCTGACCTGGAATCGAACCCGGGCCACAGCAGTGAGAGTGCTGGATCCTAGCCACTAGACCACCAAGGACTTTACTAGAAAAAAGTTGACTGTCGGAAAATCCATTCTAGAAAAGGAACCTCTTTCAATGCTTTCTCCAATAAGAATTTTCTGTCTATTATAATAGACCTGACCGGGAATCGAACCCGGGCCACAGCAGTGAGAGTGCTGGATCCTAGCCACTAGTCCATCAGGGACCGAACAGGACAAAAGTTGACTGTCGTCAAACCCATTCTAATAAAAAGGAACCTCTTTCAATTTTCTTTCCAATTCCTCAAAAGGAATTGTCTGTCTGCGTGTAACAGTTTCCCTGACCTGGAATCGAACCCGGGCCACAGCAGTGAGAGTGCTGGATCCTAGCCACTAGACCACCAAGGACTTTACTAGAAAAAAGTTGACTGTCGGAAAATCCATTCTAGAAAAGGAACCTCTTTCAATGCTTTCTCCAATAAGAATTTTCTGTCTATTATAATAGACCTGACCGGGAATCGAACCCGGGCCACAGCAGTGAGAGTGCTGGATCCTAGCCACTAGTCCATCAGGGACCGAACAGGACAAAAGTTGACTGTCGTCAAACCCATTCTAATAAAAAGGAACCTCTTTCAATTTTCTTTCCAATTCCTCAAAAGGAATTGTCTGTCTGCGTGTAACAGTTTCCCTGACCTGGAATCGAACCCGGGCCACAGCAGTGAGAGTGCTGGATCCTAGCCACTAGACCACCAAGGACTTTACTAGAAAAAAGTTGACTGTCGGAAAATCCATTCTAGAAAAGGAACCTCTTTCAATGCTTTCTCCAATAAGAATTTTCTGTCTATTATAATAGACCTGACCGGGAATCGAACCCGGGCCACAGCAGTGAGAGTGCTGGATCCTAGCCACTAGTCCATCAGGGACCGAACAGGACAAAAGTTGACTGTCGGAAAACCCATTCTAGAAAAAGGAACCTTTTTCCAATTCCTCAAAAGGAATTGTCTGTCTGTCTGTCTGTCTGTCTGTCTGTCTGTCTGTCTGTCTGTCTGTCTGTCTGTCTGTCTGTCTGTCTGTCTGTCTGTCTGTCTGTCTGTCTGTCTGTCTGTCTGTCTGTCTGTCTGTCTGTCTGTCTGTCTGTCTGTCTGTCTGTCTGTCTGTCTGTCTGTCTGTCTGTCTGTCTGTCTGTCTGTCTGTCTGTCTGTCTGTCTGTCTGTCTGTCTGTCTGTCTGTCTGTCTGTCTGTCTGTCTGTCTGTCTGTCTGTCTGTCTGTCTGTCTGTCTGTCTGTCTGTCTGTCTGTCTGTCTGTCTGTCTGTCTGTCTGTCTGTCTGTCTGTCTGTCTGTCTGTCTGTCTGTCTGTCTGTCTGTCTGTCTGTCTGTCTGTCTGTCTGTCTGTCTGTCTGTCTGTCTGTCTGTCTGTCTGTCTGTCTGTCTGTCTGTCTGTCTGTCTGTCTGTCTGTCTGTCTGTCTGTCTGTCTGTCTGTCTGTCTGTCTGTCTGTCTGTCTGTCTGTCTGTCTGTCTGTCTGTCTGTCTGTCTGTCTGTCTGTCTGTCTGTCTGTCTGTCTGTCTGTCTGTCTGTCTGTCTGTCTGTCTGTCTGTCTGTCTGTCTGTCTGTCTGTCTGTCTGTCTGTCTGTCTGTCTGTCTGTCTGTCTGTCTGTCTGTCTGTCTGTCTGTCTGTCTGTCTGTCTGTCTGTCTGTCTGTCTGTCTGTCTGTCTGTCTGTCTGTCTGTCTGTCTGTCTGTCTGTCTGTCTGTCTGTCTGTCTGTCTGTCTGTCTGTCTGTCTGTCTGTCTGTCTGTCTGTCTGTCTGTCTGTCTGTCTGTCTGTCTGTCTGTCTGTCTGTCTGTCTGTCTGTCTGTCTGTCTGTCTGTCTGTCTGTCTGTCTGTCTGTCTGTCTGTCTGTCTGTCTGTCTGTCTGTCTGTCTGTCTGTCTGTCTGTCTGTCTGTCTGTCTGTCTGTCTGTCTGTCTGTCTGTCTGTCTGTCTGTCTGTCTGTCTGTCTGTCTGTCTGTCTGTCTGTCTGTCTGTCTGTCTGTCTGTCTGTCTGTCTGTCTGTCTGTCTGTCTGTCTGTCTGTCTGTCTGTCTGTCTGTCTGTCTGTCTGTCTGTCTGTCTGTCTGTCTGTCTGTCTGTCTGTCTGTCATAGTTTCCCTGACTGGGAATCAAACCCGGGCCACAGCAGTGAAAATGCTGGATCCTAGCCACTAGACCACCAAGGACTTTACTAGAAAAAAGTTGACTGTCGTCAAACCCATTCTAGAAAAAGGGAACCTCTTTCAATTTTCTTTCCAATTCCTCAAAAGGAATTTTCTATCTGCGTGTAACAGTTTCCCTGACCTGGAATCGAACCCGGGCCACAGCAGTGAAAGTGCTGGATCCTAGCCACTAGACCACCAAGGACTTTACTAGAAAAAAGTTGACTGTCGTCAAACCCATTCTAGAAAAAAGAACCTCTTTCAATTTTCTTTCCAATTCCTCAAAAGGAATTTTCTATGTGCGTGTAACAGTTTCCCTGACCTGGAATCGAACTCGGGCCACAGCAGTGAGAGTGCTGGATCCTAGCCACTAGACCACCAAGGACTTTACTAGAAAAAAGTTGACTGTCGTCAAACCCATTCTAGAAAAGGAACCTCTTTCAATGCTTTCTCCAATAAGAATTTTCTGTCTTTCCGTCTATTATAATATCCCTGACCGGGAATCGAACCCGGGCCACAGCAGTGAAAGTGCTGGATCCTAGCCACTAGACCACCAAGGACTTTACTAGAAAAAAGTTGACTGTCGTCAAACCCATTCTAGAAAAAAGAACCTCTTTCAATTTTCTTTCCAATTCCTCAAAAGGAATTTTCTATGTGCGTGTAACAGTTTCCCTGACCTGGAATCGAACCCGGGCCACAGCAGTGAAAGTGCTGGATCCTAGCCACTAGACCACCAAGGACTTTATTAGAAAAAAGTTGACTGTCGTCAAACCCATTCTAATAAAAAGGAACCTCTTTCAATTTTCTTTCCAATTCCTCAAAAGGAATTTTCTATGTGCGTGTAACAGTTTCCCTGACCTGGAATCGAACCCGGGCCACAGCAGTGAAAGTGCTGGATCCTAGCCACTAGACCACCAAGGACTTTATTAGAAAAAAGTTGACTGTCGTCAAACCCATTCTAGAAAAAAGAACCTCTTTCAATTTTCTTTCCAATTCCTCAAAAGGAATTTTCTATGTGCGTGTAACAGTTTCCCTGACCTGGAATCGAACTCGGGCCACAGCAGTGAGAGTGCTGGATCCTAGCCACTAGACCACCAAGGACTTTACTAGAAAAAAGTTGACTGTCGTCAAACCCATTCTAGAAAAGGAACCTCTTTCAATGCTTTCTCCAATAAGAATTTTCTGTCTTTCCGTCTATTATAATATCCCTGACCGGGAATCGAACCCGGGCCACAGCAGTGAAAGTGCTGGATCCTAGCCACTAGACCACCAAGGACTTTACTAGAAAAAAGTTGACTGTCGTCAAACCCATTCTAGAAAAAAGAACCTCTTTCAATTTTCTTTCCAATTCCTCAAAAGGAATTTTCTATGTGCGTGTAACAGTTTCCCTGACCTGGAATCGAACCCGGGCCACAGCAGTGAAAGTGCTGGATCCTAGCCACTAGACCACCAAGGACTTTATTAGAAAAAAGTTGACTGTCGTCAAACCCATTCTAATAAAAAGGAACCTCTTTCAATTTTCTTTCCAATTCCTCAAAAGGAATTTTCTATGTGCGTGTAACAGTTTCCCTGACCTGGAATCGAACCCGGGCCACAGCAGTGAAAGTGCTGGATCCTAGCCACTAGACCACCAAGGACTTTATTAGAAAAAAGTTGACTGTCGTCAAACCCATTCTAATAAAAAGGAACCTCTTTCAATTTTCTTTCCAATTCCTCAAAAGGAATTGTCTGTCTGCGTGTAACAGTTTCCCTGACCTGGAATCGAACCCGGGCCACAGCAGTGAGAGTGCTGGATCCTAGCCACTAGACCACCAAGGACTTTACTAGAAAAAAGTTGACTGTCGGAAAATCCATTCTAGAAAAGGAACCTCTTTCAATGCTTTCTCCAATAAGAATTTTCTGTCTATTATAATAGACCTGACCGGGAATCGAACCCGGGCCACAGCAGTGAGAGTGCTGGATCCTAGCCACTAGTCCATCAGGGACCGAACAGGACAAAAGTTGACTGTCGGAAAACCCATTCTAGAAAAAGGAACCTTTTTCCAATTCCTCAAAAGGAATTGTCTGTCTGTCTGTCTGTCTGTCTGTCTGTCTGTCTGTCTGTCTGTCTGTCTGTCTGTCTGTCTGTCTGTCTGTCTGTCTGTCTGTCTGTCTGTCTGTCTGTCTGTCTGTCTGTCTGTCTGTCTGTCTGTCTGTCTGTCTGTCTGTCTGTCTGTCTGTCTGTCTGTCTGTCTGTCTGTCTGTCTGTCTGTCTGTCTGTCTGTCTGTCTGTCTGTCTGTCTGTCTGTCTGTCTGTCTGTCTGTCTGTCTGTCTGTCTGTCTGTCTGTCTGTCTGTCTGTCTGTCTGTCTGTCTGTCTGTCTGTCTGTCTGTCTGTCTGTCTGTCTGTCTGTCTGTCTGTCTGTCTGTCTGTCTGTCTGTCTGTCTGTCTGTCTGTCTGTCTGTCTGTCTGTCTGTCTGTCTGTCTGTCTGTCTGTCTGTCTGTCTGTCTGTCTGTCTGTCTGTCTGTCTGTCTGTCTGTCTGTCTGTCTGTCTGTCTGTCTGTCTGTCTGTCTGTCTGTCTGTCTGTCTGTCTGTCTGTCTGTCTGTCTGTCTGTCTGTCTGTCTGTCTGTCTGTCTGTCTGTCTGTCTGTCTGTCTGTCTGTCTGTCTGTCTGTCTGTCTGTCTGTCTGTCTGTCTGTCTGTCTGTCTGTCTGTCTGTCTGTCTGTCTGTCTGTCTGTCTGTCTGTCTGTCTGTCTGTCTGTCTGTCTGTCTGTCTGTCTGTCTGTCTGTCTGTCTGTCTGTCTGTCTGTCTGTCTGTCTGTCTGTCTGTCTGTCTGTCTGTCTGTCTGTCTGTCTGTCTGTCTGTCTGTCTGTCTGTCTGTCTGTCTGTCTGTCTGTCTGTCTGTCTGTCTGTCTGTCTGTCTGTCTGTCTGTCTGTCTGTCTGTCTGTCTGTCTGTCTGTCTGTCTGTCTGTCTGTCTGTCTGTCTGTCTGTCTGTCTGTCTGTCTGTCTGTCTGTCTGTCTGTCTGTCTGTCTGTCTGTCTGTCTGTCTGTCTGTCTGTCTGTCTGTCTGTCTGTCTGTCTGTCTGTCTGTCTGTCTGTCTGTCTGTCTGTCTGTCTGTCTGTCTGTCTGTCTGTCTGTCTGTCTGTCTGTCTGTCTGTCTGTCTGTCTGTCTGTCTGTCTGTCTGTCTGTCTGTCTGTCTGTCTGTCTGTCTGTCTGTCTGTCTGTCTGTCTGTCTGTCTGTCTGTCTGTCTGTCTGTCTGTCTGTCTGTCTGTCTGTCTGTCTGTCATAGTTTCCCTGACTGGGAATCAAACCCGGGCCACAGCAGTGAAAATGCTGGATCCTAGCCACTAGACCACCAAGGACTTTACTAGAAAAAAGTTGACTGTCGTCAAACCCATTCTAGAAAAAGGGAACCTCTTTCAATTTTCTTTCCAATTCCTCAAAAGGAATTTTCTATCTGCGTGTAACAGTTTCCCTGACCTGGAATCGAACCCGGGCCACAGCAGTGAAAGTGCTGGATCCTAGCCACTAGACCACCAAGGACTTTACTAGAAAAAAGTTGACTGTCGTCAAACCCATTCTAGAAAAAAGAACCTCTTTCAATTTTCTTTCCAATTCCTCAAAAGGAATTTTCTATGTGCGTGTAACAGTTTCCCTGACCTGGAATCGAACTCGGGCCACAGCAGTGAGAGTGCTGGATCCTAGCCACTAGACCACCAAGGACTTTACTAGAAAAAAGTTGACTGTCGTCAAACCCATTCTAGAAAAGGAACCTCTTTCAATGCTTTCTCCAATAAGAATTTTCTGTCTTTCCGTCTATTATAATATCCCTGACCGGGAATCGAACCCGGGCCACAGCAGTGAAAGTGCTGGATCCTAGCCACTAGACCACCAAGGACTTTACTAGAAAAAAGTTGACTGTCGTCAAACCCATTCTAGAAAAAAGAACCTCTTTCAATTTTCTTTCCAATTCCTCAAAAGGAATTTTCTATGTGCGTGTAACAGTTTCCCTGACCTGGAATCGAACCCGGGCCACAGCAGTGAAAGTGCTGGATCCTAGCCACTAGACCACCAAGGACTTTATTAGAAAAAAGTTGACTGTCGTCAAACCCATTCTAATAAAAAGGAACCTCTTTCAATTTTCTTTCCAATTCCTCAAAAGGAATTTTCTATGTGCGTGTAACAGTTTCCCTGACCTGGAATCGAACCCGGGCCACAGCAGTGAAAGTGCTGGATCCTAGCCACTAGACCACCAAGGACTTTATTAGAAAAAAGTTGACTGTCGTCAAACCCATTCTAGAAAAAAGAACCTCTTTCAATTTTCTTTCCAATTCCTCAAAAGGAATTTTCTATGTGCGTGTAACAGTTTCCCTGACCTGGAATCGAACTCGGGCCACAGCAGTGAGAGTGCTGGATCCTAGCCACTAGACCACCAAGGACTTTACTAGAAAAAAGTTGACTGTCGTCAAACCCATTCTAGAAAAGGAACCTCTTTCAATGCTTTCTCCAATAAGAATTTTCTGTCTTTCCGTCTATTATAATATCCCTGACCGGGAATCGAACCCGGGCCACAGCAGTGAAAGTGCTGGATCCTAGCCACTAGACCACCAAGGACTTTACTAGAAAAAAGTTGACTGTCGTCAAACCCATTCTAGAAAAAAGAACCTCTTTCAATTTTCTTTCCAATTCCTCAAAAGGAATTTTCTATGTGCGTGTAACAGTTTCCCTGACCTGGAATCGAACCCGGGCCACAGCAGTGAAAGTGCTGGATCCTAGCCACTAGACCACCAAGGACTTTATTAGAAAAAAGTTGACTGTCGTCAAACCCATTCTAATAAAAAGGAACCTCTTTCAATTTTCTTTCCAATTCCTCAAAAGGAATTTTCTATGTGCGTGTAACAGTTTCCCTGACCTGGAATCGAACCCGGGCCACAGCAGTGAAAGTGCTGGATCCTAGCCACTAGACCACCAAGGACTTTATTAGAAAAAAGTTGACTGTCGTCAAACCCATTCTAATAAAAAGGAACCTCTTTCAATTTTCTTTCCAATTCCTCAAAAGGAATTGTCTGTCTGCGTGTAACAGTTTCCCTGACCTGGAATCGAACCCGGGCCACAGCAGTGAGAGTGCTGGATCCTAGCCACTAGACCACCAAGGACTTTACTAGAAAAAAGTTGACTGTCGGAAAATCCATTCTAGAAAAGGAACCTCTTTCAATGCTTTCTCCAATAAGAATTTTCTGTCTATTATAATAGACCTGACCGGGAATCGAACCCGGGCCACAGCAGTGAGAGTGCTGGATCCTAGCCACTAGTCCATCAGGGACCGAACAGGACAAAAGTTGACTGTCGGAAAACCCATTCTAGAAAAAGGAACCTTTTTCCAATTCCTCAAAAGGAATTGTCTGTCTGTCTGTCTGTCTGTCTGTCTGTCTGTCTGTCTGTCTGTCTGTCTGTCTGTCTGTCTGTCTGTCTGTCTGTCTGTCTGTCTGTCTGTCTGTCTGTCTGTCTGTCTGTCTGTCTGTCTGTCTGTCTGTCTGTCTGTCTGTCTGTCTGTCTGTCTGTCTGTCTGTCTGTCTGTCTGTCTGTCTGTCTGTCTGTCTGTCTGTCTGTCTGTCTGTCTGTCTGTCTGTCTGTCTGTCTGTCTGTCTGTCTGTCTGTCTGTCTGTCTGTCTGTCTGTCTGTCTGTCTGTCTGTCTGTCTGTCTGTCTGTCTGTCTGTCTGTCTGTCTGTCTGTCTGTCTGTCTGTCTGTCTGTCTGTCTGTCTGTCTGTCTGTCTGTCTGTCTGTCTGTCTGTCTGTCTGTCTGTCTGTCTGTCTGTCTGTCTGTCTGTCTGTCTGTCTGTCTGTCTGTCTGTCTGTCTGTCTGTCTGTCTGTCTGTCTGTCTGTCTGTCTGTCTGTCTGTCTGTCTGTCTGTCTGTCTGTCTGTCTGTCTGTCTGTCTGTCTGTCTGTCTGTCTGTCTGTCTGTCTGTCTGTCTGTCTGTCTGTCTGTCTGTCTGTCTGTCTGTCTGTCTGTCTGTCTGTCTGTCTGTCTGTCTGTCTGTCTGTCTGTCTGTCTGTCTGTCTGTCATAGTTTCCCTGACTGGGAATCAAACCCGGGCCACAGCAGTGAAAATGCTGGATCCTAGCCACTAGACCACCAAGGACTTTACTAGAAAAAAGTTGACTGTCGTCAAACCCATTCTAGAAAAAGGGAACCTCTTTCAATTTTCTTTCCAATTCCTCAAAAGGAATTTTCTATCTGCGTGTAACAGTTTCCCTGACCTGGAATCGAACCCGGGCCACAGCAGTGAAAGTGCTGGATCCTAGCCACTAGACCACCAAGGACTTTACTAGAAAAAAGTTGACTGTCGTCAAACCCATTCTAGAAAAAAGAACCTCTTTCAATTTTCTTTCCAATTCCTCAAAAGGAATTTTCTATGTGCGTGTAACAGTTTCCCTGACCTGGAATCGAACTCGGGCCACAGCAGTGAGAGTGCTGGATCCTAGCCACTAGACCACCAAGGACTTTACTAGAAAAAAGTTGACTGTCGTCAAACCCATTCTAGAAAAGGAACCTCTTTCAATGCTTTCTCCAATAAGAATTTTCTGTCTTTCCGTCTATTATAATATCCCTGACCGGGAATCGAACCCGGGCCACAGCAGTGAAAGTGCTGGATCCTAGCCACTAGACCACCAAGGACTTTATTAGAAAAAAGTTGACTGTCGTCAAACCCATTCTAATAAAAAGGAACCTCTTTCAATTTTCTTTCCAATTCCTCAAAAGGAATTTTCTATGTGCGTGTAACAGTTTCCCTGACCTGGAATCGAACCCGGGCCACAGCAGTGAAAGTGCTGGATCCTAGCCACTAGACCACCAAGGACTTTATTAGAAAAAAGTTGACTGTCGTCAAACCCATTCTAATAAAAAGGAACCTCTTTCAATTTTCTTTCCAATTCCTCAAAAGGAATTGTCTGTCTGCGTGTAACAGTTTCCCTGACCTGGAATCGAACCCGGGCCACAGCAGTGAGAGTGCTGGATCCTAGCCACTAGACCACCAAGGACTTTACTAGAAAAAAGTTGACTGTCGGAAAATCCATTCTAGAAAAGGAACCTCTTTCAATGCTTTCTCCAATAAGAATTTTCTGTCTATTATAATAGACCTGACCGGGAATCGAACCCGGGCCACAGCAGTGAGAGTGCTGGATCCTAGCCACTAGTCCATCAGGGACCGAACAGGACAAAAGTTGACTGTCGGAAAACCCATTCTAGAAAAAGGAACCTTTTTCCAATTCCTCAAAAGGAATTGTCTGTCTGTCTGTCTGTCTGTCTGTCTGTCTGTCTGTCTGTCTGTCTGTCTGTCTGTCTGTCTGTCTGTCTGTCTGTCTGTCTGTCTGTCTGTCTGTCTGTCTGTCTGTCTGTCTGTCTGTCTGTCTGTCTGTCTGTCTGTCTGTCTGTCTGTCTGTCTGTCTGTCTGTCTGTCTGTCTGTCTGTCTGTCTGTCTGTCTGTCTGTCTGTCTGTCTGTCTGTCTGTCTGTCTGTCTGTCTGTCTGTCTGTCTGTCTGTCTGTCTGTCTGTCTGTCTGTCTGTCTGTCTGTCTGTCTGTCTGTCTGTCTGTCTGTCTGTCTGTCTGTCTGTCTGTCTGTCTGTCTGTCTGTCTGTCTGTCTGTCTGTCTGTCTGTCTGTCTGTCTGTCTGTCTGTCTGTCTGTCTGTCTGTCTGTCTGTCTGTCTGTCTGTCTGTCTGTCTGTCTGTCTGTCTGTCTGTCTGTCTGTCTGTCTGTCTGTCTGTCTGTCTGTCTGTCTGTCTGTCTGTCTGTCTGTCTGTCTGTCTGTCTGTCTGTCTGTCTGTCTGTCTGTCTGTCTGTCTGTCTGTCTGTCTGTCTGTCTGTCTGTCTGTCTGTCTGTCTGTCTGTCTGTCTGTCTGTCTGTCTGTCTGTCTGTCTGTCTGTCTGTCTGTCTGTCTGTCTGTCTGTCTGTCTGTCTGTCTGTCTGTCTGTCTGTCTGTCTGTCTGTCTGTCTGTCTGTCTGTCTGTCTGTCTGTCTGTCTGTCTGTCTGTCTGTCTGTCTGTCTGTCTGTCTGTCTGTCTGTCTGTCTGTCTGTCTGTCTGTCTGTCTGTCTGTCTGTCTGTCTGTCTGTCTGTCTGTCTGTCTGTCTGTCTGTCTGTCTGTCTGTCTGTCTGTCTGTCTGTCTGTCTGTCTGTCTGTCTGTCTGTCTGTCTGTCTGTCTGTCTGTCTGTCTGTCTGTCTGTCTGTCTGTCTGTCTGTCTGTCTGTCTGTCTGTCTGTCTGTCTGTCTGTCTGTCTGTCTGTCTGTCTGTCTGTCTGTCTGTCTGTCTGTCTGTCTGTCTGTCTGTCTGTCTGTCTGTCTGTCTGTCTGTCTGTCTGTCTGTCTGTCTGTCTGTCTGTCTGTCTGTCTGTCTGTCTGTCTGTCTGTCTGTCTGTCTGTCTGTCTGTCTGTCATAGTTTCCCTGACTGGGAATCAAACCCGGGCCACAGCAGTGAAAATGCTGGATCCTAGCCACTAGACCACCAAGGACTTTACTAGAAAAAAGTTGACTGTCGTCAAACCCATTCTAGAAAAAGGGAACCTCTTTCAATTTTCTTTCCAATTCCTCAAAAGGAATTTTCTATCTGCGTGTAACAGTTTCCCTGACCTGGAATCGAACCCGGGCCACAGCAGTGAAAGTGCTGGATCCTAGCCACTAGACCACCAAGGACTTTACTAGAAAAAAGTTGACTGTCGTCAAACCCATTCTAGAAAAAAGAACCTCTTTCAATTTTCTTTCCAATTCCTCAAAAGGAATTTTCTATGTGCGTGTAACAGTTTCCCTGACCTGGAATCGAACTCGGGCCACAGCAGTGAGAGTGCTGGATCCTAGCCACTAGACCACCAAGGACTTTACTAGAAAAAAGTTGACTGTCGTCAAACCCATTCTAGAAAAGGAACCTCTTTCAATGCTTTCTCCAATAAGAATTTTCTGTCTTTCCGTCTATTATAATATCCCTGACCGGGAATCGAACCCGGGCCACAGCAGTGAAAGTGCTGGATCCTAGCCACTAGACCACCAAGGACTTTACTAGAAAAAAGTTGACTGTCGTCAAACCCATTCTAGAAAAAAGAACCTCTTTCAATTTTCTTTCCAATTCCTCAAAAGGAATTTTCTATGTGCGTGTAACAGTTTCCCTGACCTGGAATCGAACCCGGGCCACAGCAGTGAAAGTGCTGGATCCTAGCCACTAGACCACCAAGGACTTTATTAGAAAAAAGTTGACTGTCGTCAAACCCATTCTAATAAAAAGGAACCTCTTTCAATTTTCTTTCCAATTCCTCAAAAGGAATTTTCTATGTGCGTGTAACAGTTTCCCTGACCTGGAATCGAACCCGGGCCACAGCAGTGAAAGTGCTGGATCCTAGCCACTAGACCACCAAGGACTTTATTAGAAAAAAGTTGACTGTCGTCAAACCCATTCTAGAAAAAAGAACCTCTTTCAATTTCTTTCCAATTCCTCAAAAGGAATTTTCTATGTGCGTGTAACAGTTTCCCTGACCTGGAATCGAACTCGGGCCACAGCAGTGAGAGTGCTGGATCCTAGCCACTAGACCACCAAGGACTTTACTAGAAAAAAGTTGACTGTCGTCAAACCCATTCTAGAAAAGGAACCTCTTTCAATGCTTTCTCCAATAAGAATTTTCTGTCTTTCCGTCTATTATAATATCCCTGACCGGGAATCGAACCCGGGCCACAGCAGTGAAAGTGCTGGATCCTAGCCACTAGACCACCAAGGACTTTACTAGAAAAAAGTTGACTGTCGTCAAACCCATTCTAGAAAAAAGAACCTCTTTCAATTTTCTTTCCAATTCCTCAAAAGGAATTTTCTATGTGCGTGTAACAGTTTCCCTGACCTGGAATCGAACCCGGGCCACAGCAGTGAAGTGCTGGATCCTAGCCACTAGACCACCAAGGACTTTATTAGAAAAAAGTTG
>NW_028283268.1:0-29461 GCF_059441175.1 Urocampus carinirostris
CTGGAAAGCCCATTTTTAAGCTTATCTGCGCCTGAAACGTCCGAAAAAGCAATCATTTAATAATGACAAGAACTTTTGAACCATGCATGCTAGAATCATAATTCTTGCTTTCCTGGGTTGGAAATCTTCTGAATTTTCTATATTTAGTGCAGATTTGGTGAAAAAAGCTCAACTTTTTGAGTTATGCAAGTTTTCATAAAAGTGTGACTTGCAGGCTGGAAAGCCCATTTTTAAGCTTATCTGCGCCTGAAACGTCCGAAAAAGCAATCATTTAATAATGACAATAACTTTGGAACCATGCATGCTAGAATCATAAATCTTGCTTTCCTGGGTTGGAAATCTTGTGAATTTTCTATATTTAGTGCAGATTTGGTGAAAAAAGCTCAACTTTTTGAGTTATGCAAGTTTTCATAAAAGTGTGACTTGCAGGCTGGAAAGCCCATTTTTAAGCTTATCTGCGCCTGAAACGTCCGAAAAAGCAATCATTTAATAATGACAATAACTTTTGAACCATGCATGCTAGAATCATAATTCTTGCTTTCCTGGGTTGGAAATCTTCTGAATTTTCTATATTTAGTGCAGATTTGGTGAAAAAAGCTCAACTTTTTGAGTTATGCAAGTTTTCATAAAAGTGTGACTTGCAGGCTGGAAAGCCCATTTTTAAGCTTATCTGCGCCTGAAACGTCCGAAAAAGCAATCATTTAATAATGACAATAACTTTGGAACCATGCATGCTAGAATCATAATTATTGCTTTTCTAGGTTGGAAATCTTCTGAATTTTCTATATTTAGTGCAGATTTGGTGAAAAAAGCTCAAGTTTTTGAGTTATGCAAGTTTTCATAAAAGTGTGACTTGCAGGCTGGAAAGCCCATTTTTGCACTTCTCTGAGCCTAAAACGTCCGAAAAAGCAATCATTTAATAATGACAATAACTTTTGAACCATGCATGCTAGAATCATAAATCTTGCTTTCCTGGGTTGGAAATCTTCTGAATTTTCTATATTTAGTGCAGATTTGGTGAAAAAAGCTCAACTTTTTGAGTTATGCAAGTTTTCATAAAAGTGTGACTTGCAGGCTGGAAAGCCCATTTTTAAGCTTATCTGCGCCTGAAACGTCCGAAAAAGCAATCATTTAATAATGACAATAACTTTTGAACCATGCATGCTAGAATCATAATTCTTGCTTTCCTGGGTTGGAAATCTTCTGAATTTTCTATATTTAGTGCAGATTTGGTGAAAAAAGCTCAACTTTTTGAGTTATGCAAGTTTTCATAAAAGTGTGACTTGCAGGCTGGAAAGCCCATTTTTAAGCTTATCTGCGCCTGAAACGTCCGAAAAAGCAATCATTTAATAATGACAATAACTTTGGAACCATGCATGCTAGAATCATAATTCTTGCTTTTCTAGGTTGGAAATCTTCTGAATTTTCTATATTTAGTGCAGATTTGGTGAAAAAAGCTCAAGTTTTTGAGTTATGCAAGTTTTCATAAAAGTGTGACTTGCAGGCTGGAAAGCCCATTTTTGCACTTCTCTGAGCCTAAAACGTCCGAAAAAGCAATCATTTAATAATGACAATAACTTTTGAACCATGCATGCTAGAATCATAAATCTTGCTTTCCTGGGTTGGAAATCTTCTGAATTTTCTATATTTAGTGCAGATTTGGTGAAAAAAGCTCAACTTTTTGAGTTATGCAAGTTTTCATAAAAGTGTGACTTGCAGGCTGGAAAGCCCATTTTTAAGCTTATCTGCGCCTGAAACGTCCGAAAAAGCAATCATTTAATAATGACAATAACTTTGGAACCATGCATGCTAGAATCATAATTCTTGCTTTTCTAGGTTGGAAATCTTCTGAATTTTCTATATTTAGTGCAGATTTGGTGAAAAAAGCTCAAGTTTTTGAGTTATGCAAGTTTTCATAAAAGTGTGACTTGCAGGCTGGAAAGCCCATTTTTGCACTTCTCTGAGCCTAAAACGTCCGAAAAAGCAATCATTTAATAATGACAATAACTTTTGAACCATGCATGCTAGAATCATAAATCTTGCTTTCCTGGGTTGGAAATCTTCTGAATTTTCTATATTTAGTGCAGATTTGGTGAAAAAAGCTCAACTTTTTGAGTTATGCAAGTTTTCATAAAAGTGTGACTTGCAGGCTGGAAAGCCCATTTTTAAGCTTATCTGCGCCTGAAACGTCCGAAAAAGCAATCATTTAATAATGACAATAACTTTTGAACCATGCATGCTAGAATCATAATTCTTGCTTTCCTGGGTTGGAAATCTTCTGAATTTTCTATATTTAGTGCAGATTTGGTGAAAAAAGCTAAACTTTTTGAGTTATGCAAGTTTTCATAAAAGTGTGACTTGCAGGCTGGAAAGCCCATTTTTGCACTTCTCTGAGCCTAAAACGTCCGAAAAAGCAATCATTTAATAATGACAATAACTTTTGAACCATGCATGCTAGAATCATAAATCTTGCTTTCCTGGGTTGGAAATCTTCTGAATTTTCTATATTTAGTGCAGATTTGGTGAAAAAAGCTCAACTTTTTGAGTTATGCAAGTTTTCATAAAAGTGTGACTTGCAGGCTGGAAAGCCCATTTTTAAGCTTATCTGCGCCTGAAACGTCCGAAAAAGCAATCATTTAATAATGACAATAACTTTTGAACCATGCATGCTAGAATCATAAATCTTGCTTTCCTGGGTTGGAAATCTTCTGAATTTTCTATATTTAGTGCAGATTTGGTGAAAAAAGCTCAACTTTTTGAGTTATGCAAGTTTTCATAAAAGTGTGACTTGCAGGCTGGAAAGCCCATTTTTAAGCTTATCTGCGCCTGAAACGTCCGAAAAAGCAATCATTTAATAATGACAATAACTTTTGAACCATGCATGCTAGAATCATAATTCTTGCTTTCCTGGGTTGGAAATCTTCTGAATTTTCTATATTTAGTGCAGATTTGGTGAAAAAAGCTCAACTTTTTGAGTTATGCAAGTTTTCATAAAAGTGTGACTTGCAGGCTGGAAAGCCCATTTTTAAGCTTATCTGCGCCTGAAACGTCCGAAAAAGCAATCATTTAATAATGACAATAACTTTGGAACCATGCATGCTAGAATCATAATTCTTGCTTTTCTAGGTTGGAAATCTTCTGAATTTTCTATATTTAGTGCAGATTTGGTGAAAAAAGCTCAAGTTTTTGAGTTATGCAAGTTTTCATAAAAGTGTGACTTGCAGGCTGGAAAGCCCATTTTTGCACTTCTCTGAGCCTAAAACGTCCGAAAAAGCAATCATTTAATAATGACAATAACTTTTGAACCATGCATGCTAGAATCATAAATCTTGCTTTCCTGGGTTGGAAATCTTCTGAATTTTCTATATTTAGTGCAGATTTGGTGAAAAAAGCTCAACTTTTTGAGTTATGCAAGTTTTCATAAAAGTGTGACTTGCAGGCTGGAAAGCCCATTTTTAAGCTTATCTGCGCCTGAAACGTCCGAAAAAGCAATCATTTAATAATGACAATAACTTTGGAACCATGCATGCTAGAATCATAATTCTTGCTTTCCTGGGTTGGAAATCTTCTGAATTTTCTATATTTAGTGCAGATTTGGTGAAAAAAGCTCAACTTTTTGAGTTATGCAAGTTTTCATAAAAGTGTGACTTGCAGGCTGGAAAGCCCATTTTTAAGCTTATCTGCGCCTGAAACGTCCGAAAAAGCAATCATTTAATAATGACAATAACTTTGGAACCATGCATGCTAGAATCATAATTCTTGCTTTTCTAGGTTGGAAATCTTCTGAATTTTCTATATTTAGTGCAGATTTGGTGAAAAAAGCTCAAGTTTTTGAGTTATGCAAGTTTTCATAAAAGTGTGACTTGCAGGCTGGAAAGCCCATTTTTGCACTTCTCTGAGCCTAAAACGTCCGAAAAAGCAATCATTTAATAATGACAATAACTTTTGAACCATGCATGCTAGAATCATAAATCTTGCTTTCCTGGGTTGGAAATCTTCTGAATTTTCTATATTTAGTGCAGATTTGGTGAAAAAAGCTCAACTTTTTGAGTTATGCAAGTTTTCATAAAAGTGTGACTTGCAGGCTGGAAAGCCCATTTTTAAGCTTATCTGCGCCTGAAACGTCCGAAAAAGCAATCATTTAATAATGACAATAACTTTTGAACCATGCATGCTAGAATCATAATTCTTGCTTTCCTGGGTTGGAAATCTTCTGAATTTTCTATATTTAGTGCAGATTTGGTGAAAAAAGCTCAACTTTTTGAGTTATGCAAGTTTTCATAAAAGTGTGACTTGCAGGCTGGAAAGCCCATTTTTAAGCTTATCTGCGCCTGAAACGTCCGAAAAAGCAATCATTTAATAATGACAATAACTTTGGAACCATGCATGCTAGAATCATAATTCTTGCTTTTCTAGGTTGGAAATCTTCTGAATTTTCTATATTTAGTGCAGATTTGGTGAAAAAAGCTCAAGTTTTTGAGTTATGCAAGTTTTCATAAAAGTGTGACTTGCAGGCTGGAAAGCCCATTTTTGCACTTCTCTGAGCCTAAAACGTCCGAAAAAGCAATCATTTAATAATGACAATAACTTTTGAACCATGCATGCTAGAATCATAAATCTTGCTTTCCTGGGTTGGAATTCTTCTGAATTTTCTATATTTAGTGCAGATTTGGTGAAAAAAGCTCAACTTTTTGAGTTATGCAAGTTTTCATAAAAGTGTGACTTGCAGGCTGAAAGCCCATTTTTAAGCTTATCTGCGCCTGAAACGTCCGAAAAAGCAATCATTTAATAATGACAATAACTTTTGAACCATGCATGCTAGAATCATAATTCTTGCTTTCCTGGGTTGGAAATCTTCTGAATTTTCTATATTTAGTGCAGATTTGGTGAAAAAAGCTCAACTTTTTGAGTTATGCAAGTTTTCATAAAAGTGTGACTTGCAGGCTGGAAAGCCCATTTTTAAGCTTATCTGCGCCTGAAACGTCCGAAAAAGCAATCATTTAATAATGACAATAACTTTTGAACCATGCATGCTAGAATCATAAATCTTGCTTTCCTGGGTTGGAAATCTTCTGAATTTTCTATATTTAGTGCAGATTTTGTGAAAAAAGCTCAAGTTTTTGAGTTATGCAAGTTTTCATAAAAGTGTGACTTGCAGGCTGGAAAGCCCATTTTTGCACTTCTCTGAGCCTAAAACGTCCGAAAAAGCAATCATTTAATAATGACAATAACTTTTGAACCATGCATGCTAGAATCATAAATCTTGCTTTCCTGGGTTGGAAATCTTCTGAATTTTCTATATTTAGTGCAGATTTGGTGAAAAAAGCTCAACTTTTTGAGTTATGCAAGTTTTCATAAAAGTGTGACTTGCAGGCTGGAAAGCCCATTTTTAAGCTTATCTGCGCCTGAAACGTCTGAAAAAGCAATCATTTAATAATGACAATAACTTTTGAACCATGCATGCTAGAATCATAATTCTTGCTTTCCTGGGTTGGAAATCTTCTGAATTTTCTATATTTAGTGCAGATTTGGTGAAAAAAAGCTCAACTTTTTGAGTTATGCAAGTTTTCATAAAAGTGTGACTTGCAGGCTGGAAAGCCCATTTTTAAGCTTATCTGCGCCTGAAACGTCCGAAAAAGCAATCATTTAATAATGACAATAACTTTGGAACCATGCATGCTAGAATCATAATTCTTGCTTTTCTAGGTTGGAAATCTTCTGAATTTTCTATATTTAGTGCAGATTTGGTGAAAAAAGCTCAAGTTTTTGAGTTATGCAAGTTTTCATAAAAGTGTGACTTGCAGGCTGGAAAGCCCATTTTTGCACTTCTCTGAGCCTAAAACGTCCGAAAAAGCAATCATTTAATAATGACAATAACTTTTGAACCATGCATGCTAGAATCATAAATCTTGCTTTCCTGGGTTGGAAATCTTCTGAATTTTCTATATTTAGTGCAGATTTGGTGAAAAAAGCTCAACTTTTTGAGTTATGCAAGTTTTCATAAAAGTGTGACTTGCAGGCTGGAAAGCCCATTTTTAAGCTTATCTGCTTCTGAAACGTCCGAAAAAGCAATCATTTAATAATGACAATAACTTTTGAACCATGCATGCTAGAATCATAATTCTTGCTTTCCTGGGTTGGAAATCTTCTGAATTTTCTATATTTAGTGCAGATTTGGTGAAAAAAGCTCAACTTTTTGAGTTATGCAAGTTTTCATAAAAGTGTGACTTGCAGGCTGGAAAGCCCATTTTTAAGCTTATCTGCGCCTGAAACGTCCGAAAAAGCAATCATTTAATAATGACAATAACTTTTGAACCATGCATGCTAGAATCATAATTATTGCTTTCCTGGGTTGGAAATCTTCTGAATTTTCTATATTTAGTGCAGATTTGGTGAAAAAAAGCTCAAGTTTTTGAGTTATGCAAGTTTTCATAAAAGTGTGACTTGCAGGCTGAAAGCCCATTTTTAAGCTTATCTGCGCCTGAAACGTCCGAAAAAGCAATCATTTAATAATGACAATAACTTTTGAACCATGCATGCTAGAATCATAATTCTTGCTTTCCTGGGTTGGAAATCTTCTGAATTTTCTATATTTAGTGCAGATTTGGTGAAAAAAGCTCAACTTTTTGAGTTATGCAAGTTTTCATAAAAGTGTGACTTGCAGGCTGGAGAGCCCATTTTTAAGCTTATCTGCGCCTGAAACGTCCGAAAAAGCAATCATTTAATAATGACAATAACTTTTGAACCATGCATGCTAGAATCATAATTCTTGCTTTCCTGGGTTGGAAATCTTCTGAATTTTCTATATTTAGTGCAGATTTGGTGAAAAAAGCTCAACTTTTTGAGTTATGCAAGTTTTCATAAAAGTGTGACTTGCAGGCTGGAAAGCCCATTTTTAAGCTTATCTGCGCCTGAAACGTCCGAAAAAGCAATCATTTAATAATGACAATAACTTTTGAACCATGCATGCTAGAATCATAATTCTTGCTTTCCTGGGTTGGAAATCTTCTGAATTTTCTATATTTAGTGCAGATTTGGTGAAAAAAGCTCAACTTTTTGAGTTATGCAAGTTTTCATAAAAGTGTGACTTGCAGGCTGGAAAGCCCATTTTTAAGCTTATCTGCGCCTGAAACGTCCGAAAAAGCAATCATTTAATAATGACAATAACTTTTGAACCATGCATGCTAGAATCATAATTCTTGCTTTTCTAGGTTGGAAATCTTCTGAATTTTCTATATTTAGTGCAGATTTGGTGAAAAAAGCTCAAGTTTTTGAGTTATTCAAGTTTTCATAAAAGTGTGACTTGCAGGCTGGAAAGCCCATTTTTGCACTTCTCTGAGCCTAAAACGTCCGAAAAAGCAATCATTTAATAATGACAATAACTTTTGAACCATGCATGCTAGAATCATAAATCTTGCTTTCCTGGGTTGGAAATCTTCTGAATTTTCTATATTTAGTGCAGATTTGGTGAAAAAAGCTCAACTTTTTGAGTTATGCAAGTTTTCATAAAAGTGTGACTTGCAGGCTGGAAAGCCCATTTTTGCGCTTATCTGAACCTGAAACGTCCGAAAAAGCAATCATTTAATAATGACAATAACTTTTGAACCATGCATGCTAGAATCATAAATCTTGGTTTCCTGGGTTGGAAATCTTCTGAATTTTCTATATTTAGTGCAGATTTGGTGAAAAAAGCTCAAGTTTTTGAGTTATGCAAGTTTTCATAAAAGTGTGACTTGCAGGCTGGAAAGCCCATTTTTGCACTTCTCTGAGCCTAAAACGTCCGAAAAAGCAATCATTTAATAATGACAATAACTTTTGAACCATGCATGCTAGAATCATAATTCTTGCTTTCCTGGGTTGGAAATCTTCTGAATTTTCTATATTTAGTGCAGATTTGGTGAAAAAAGCTCAACTTTTTGAGTTATGCAAGTTTTCATAAAAGTGTGACTTGCAGGCTGGAAAGCCCATTTTTAAGCTTATCTGCGCCTGAAACGTCCGAAAAAGCAATCATTTAATAATGACAATAACTTTTGAACCATGCATGCTAGAATCATAATTCTTGCTTTCCTGGGTTGGAAATCTTCTGAATTTTCTATATTTAGTGCAGATTTGGTGAAAAAAGCTCAACTTTTGAGTTATGCAAGTTTTCATAAAAGTGTGACTTGCAGGCTGGAAAGCCCATTTTTGCACTTCTCTGAGCCTAAAACGTCCGAAAAAGCAATCATTTAATAATGACAATAACTTTTGAACCATGCATGCTAGAATCATAAATCTTGCTTTCCTGGGTTGGAAATCTTCTGAATTTTCTATATTTAGTGCAGATTTGGTGAAAAAAGCTCAACTTTTTGAGTTATGCAAGTTTTCATAAAAGTGTGACTTGCAGGCTGGAAAGCCCATTTTTAAGCTTATCTGCGCCTGAAACGTCCGAAAAAGCAATCATTTAATAATGACAATAACTTTTGAACCATGCATGCTAGAATCATAATTCTTGCTCTCCTGGGTTGGAAATCTTCTGAATTTTCTATATTTAGTGCAGATTTGGTGAAAAAAGCTCAACTTTTTGAGTTATGCAAGTTTTCATAAAAGTGTGACTTGCAGGCTGGAAAGCCCATTTTTAAGCTTATCTGCGCCTGAAACGTCCGAAAAAGCAATCATTTAATAATGACAATAACTTTGGAACCATGCATGCTAGAATCATAATTCTTGCTTTTCTAGGTTGGAAATCTTCTGAATTTTCTATATTTAGTGCAGATTTGGTGAAAAAAGCTCAAGTTTTTGAGTTATGCAAGTTTTCACAAAAGTGTGACTTGCAGGCTGGAAAGCCCATTTTTGCACTTCTCTGAGCCTAAAACGTCCGTAAAAGCAATCATTTAATAATGACAATAACTTTTGAACCATGCATGCTAGAATCATAAATCTTGCTTTCCTGGGTTGGAAATCTTCTGAATTTTCTATATTTAGTGCAGATTTGGTGAAAAAAGCTCAACTTTTTGAGTTATGCAAGTTTTCATAAAAGTGTGACTTGCAGGCTGGAAAGCCCATTTTTAAGCTTATCTGCGCCTGAAACGTCCGAAAAAGCAATCATTTAATAATGACAATAACTTTTGAACCATGCATGCTAGAATCATAATTCTTGCTTTCCTGGGTTGGAAATCTTCTGAATTTTCTATATTTAGTGCAGATTTGGTGAAAAAAGCTCAACTTTTTGAGTTATGCAAGTTTTCATAAAAGTGTGACTTGCAGGCTGGAAAGCCCATTTTTAAGCTTATCTGCGCCTGAAACGTCCGAAAAAGCAATCATTTAATAATGACAATAACTTTGGAACCATGCATGCTAGAATCATAATTCTTGCTTTTCTAGGTTGGAAATCTTCTGAATTTTCTATATTTAGTGCAGATTTGGTGAAAAAAGCTCAACTTTTTGAGTTATGCAAGTTTTCATAAAAGTGTGACTTGCAGGCTGGAAAGCCCATTTTTAAGCTTATCTGCGCCTGAAACGTCCGAAAAAGCAATCATTTAATAATGACAATAACTTTTGAACCATGCATGCTAGAATCATAAATCTTGCTTTCCTGGGTTGGAAATCTTCTGAATTTTCTATATTTAGTGCAGATTTGGTGAAAAAAGCTCAACTTTTTGAGTTATGCAAGTTTTCATAAAAGTGTGACTTGCAGGCTGAAAGCCCATTTTTAAGCTTATCTGCGCCTGAAACGTCCGAAAAAGCAATCATTTAATAATGACAATAACTTTTGAACCATGCATGCTAGAATCATAATTCTTGCTTTCCTGGGTTGGAAATCTTCTGAATTTTCTATATTTAGTGCAGATTTGGTGAAAAAAGCTCAACTTTTTGAGTTATGCAAGTTTTCATAAAAGTGTGACTTGCAGGCTGGAAAGCCCATTTTTAAGCTTATCTGCGCCTGAAACGTCCGAAAAAGCAATCATTTAATAATGACAATAACTTTTGAACCATGCATGCTAGAATCATAATTCTTGCTCTCCTGGGTTGGAAATCTTCTGAATTTTCTATATTTAGTGCAGATTTGGTGAAAAAAGCTCAACTTTTTGAGTTATGCAAGTTTTCATAAAAGTGTGACTTGCAGGCTGGAAAGCCCATTTTTAAGCTTATCTGCGCCTGAAACGTCCGAAAAAGCAATCATTTAATAATGACAATAACTTTGGAACCATGCATGCTAGAATCATAATTCTTGCTTTTCTAGGTTGGAAATCTTCTGAATTTTCTATATTTAGTGCAGATTTGGTGAAAAAAGCTCAACTTTTTGAGTTATGCAAGTTTTCATAAAAGTGTGACTTGCAGGCTGGAAAGCCCATTTTTAAGCTTATCTGCGCCTGAAACGTCCGAAAAAGCAATCATTTAATAATGACAATAACTTTTGAACCATGCATGCTAGAATCATAAATCTTGCTTTCCTGGGTTGGAAATCTTCTGAATTTTCTATATTTAGTGCAGATTTGGTGAAAAAAGCTCAACTTTTTGAGTTATGCAAGTTTTCATAAAAGTGTGACTTGCAGGCTGAAAGCCCATTTTTAAGCTTATCTGCGCCTGAAACGTCCGAAAAAGCAATCATTTAATAATGACAATAACTTTTGAACCATGCATGCTAGAATCATAATTCTTGCTTTCCTGGGTTGGAAATCTTCTGAATTTTCTATATTTAGTGCAGATTTGGTGAAAAAAGCTCAACTTTTTGAGTTATGCAAGTTTTCATAAAAGTGTGACTTGCAGGCTGGAAAGCCCATTTTTAAGCTTATCTGCGCCTGAAACGTCCGAAAAAGCAATCATTTAATAATGACAATAACTTTTGAACCATGCATGCTAGAATCATAATTCTTGCTCTCCTGGGTTGGAAATCTTCTGAATTTTCTATATTTAGTGCAGATTTGGTGAAAAAAGCTCAACTTTTTGAGTTATGCAAGTTTTCATAAAAGTGTGACTTGCAGGCTGGAAAGCCCATTTTTGCGCTTATCTGAACCTGAAACGTCCGAAAAAGCAATCATTTAATAATGACAATAACTTTTGAACCATGCATGCTAGAATCATAAATCTTGGTTTCCTGGGTTGGAAATCTTCTGAATTTTCTATATTTAGTGCAGATTTGGTGAAAAAAGCTCAAGTTTTTGAGTTATGCAAGTTTTCATAAAAGTGTGACTTGCAGGCTGGAAAGCCCATTTTTGCACTTCTCTGAGCCTAAAACGTCCGAAAAAGCAATCATTTAATAATGACAATAACTTTTGAACCATGCATGCTAGAATCATAATTCTTGCTTTCCTGGGTTGGAAATCTTCTGAATTTTCTATATTTAGTGCAGATTTGGTGAAAAAAGCTCAACTTTTTGAGTTATGCAAGTTTTCATAAAAGTGTGACTTGCAGGCTGGAAAGCCCATTTTTAAGCTTATCTGCGCCTGAAACGTCCGAAAAAGCAATCATTTAATAATGACAATAACTTTTGAACCATGCATGCTAGAATCATAATTCTTGCTTTCCTGGGTTGGAAATCTTCTGAATTTTCTATATTTAGTGCAGATTTGGTGAAAAAAGCTCAACTTTTGAGTTATGCAAGTTTTCATAAAAGTGTGACTTGCAGGCTGGAAAGCCCATTTTTGCACTTCTCTGAGCCTAAAACGTCCGAAAAAGCAATCATTTAATAATGACAATAACTTTTGAACCATGCATGCTAGAATCATAAATCTTGCTTTCCTGGGTTGGAAATCTTCTGAATTTTCTATATTTAGTGCAGATTTGGTGAAAAAAGCTCAACTTTTTGAGTTATGCAAGTTTTCATAAAAGTGTGACTTGCAGGCTGGAAAGCCCATTTTTAAGCTTATCTGCGCCTGAAACGTCCGAAAAAGCAATCATTTAATAATGACAATAACTTTTGAACCATGCATGCTAGAATCATAATTCTTGCTCTCCTGGGTTGGAAATCTTCTGAATTTTCTATATTTAGTGCAGATTTGGTGAAAAAAGCTCAACTTTTTGAGTTATGCAAGTTTTCATAAAAGTGTGACTTGCAGGCTGGAAAGCCCATTTTTAAGCTTATCTGCGCCTGAAACGTCCGAAAAAGCAATCATTTAATAATGACAATAACTTTGGAACCATGCATGCTAGAATCATAATTCTTGCTTTTCTAGGTTGGAAATCTTCTGAATTTTCTATATTTAGTGCAGATTTGGTGAAAAAAGCTCAAGTTTTTGAGTTATGCAAGTTTTCACAAAAGTGTGACTTGCAGGCTGGAAAGCCCATTTTTGCACTTCTCTGAGCCTAAAACGTCCGTAAAAGCAATCATTTAATAATGACAATAACTTTTGAACCATGCATGCTAGAATCATAAATCTTGCTTTCCTGGGTTGGAAATCTTCTGAATTTTCTATATTTAGTGCAGATTTGGTGAAAAAAGCTCAACTTTTTGAGTTATGCAAGTTTTCATAAAAGTGTGACTTGCAGGCTGGAAAGCCCATTTTTAAGCTTATCTGCGCCTGAAACGTCCGAAAAAGCAATCATTTAATAATGACAATAACTTTTGAACCATGCATGCTAGAATCATAATTCTTGCTTTCCTGGGTTGGAAATCTTCTGAATTTTCTATATTTAGTGCAGATTTGGTGAAAAAAGCTCAACTTTTTGAGTTATGCAAGTTTTCATAAAAGTGTGACTTGCAGGCTGGAAAGCCCATTTTTAAGCTTATCTGCGCCTGAAACGTCCGAAAAAGCAATCATTTAATAATGACAATAACTTTTGAACCATGCATGCTAGAATCATAATTCTTGCTTTCCTGGGTTGGAAATCTTCTGAATTTTCTATATTTAGTGCAGATTTGGTGAAAAAAGCTCAACTTTTGAGTTATGCAAGTTTTCATAAAAGTGTGACTTGCAGGCTGGAAAGCCCATTTTTGCACTTCTCTGAGCCTAAAACGTCCGAAAAAGCAATCATTTAATAATGACAATAACTTTTGAACCATGCATGCTAGAATCATAAATCTTGCTTTCCTGGGTTGGAAATCTTCTGAATTTTCTATATTTAGTGCAGATTTGGTGAAAAAAGCTCAACTTTTTGAGTTATGCAAGTTTTCATAAAAGTGTGACTTGCAGGCTGGAAAGCCCATTTTTAAGCTTATCTGCGCCTGAAACGTCCGAAAAAGCAATCATTTAATAATGACAATAACTTTTGAACCATGCATGCTAGAATCATAATTCTTGCTCTCCTGGGTTGGAAATCTTCTGAATTTTCTATATTTAGTGCAGATTTGGTGAAAAAAGCTCAACTTTTTGAGTTATGCAAGTTTTCATAAAAGTGTGACTTGCAGGCTGGAAAGCCCATTTTTAAGCTTATCTGCGCCTGAAACGTCCGAAAAAGCAATCATTTAATAATGACAATAACTTTGGAACCATGCATGCTAGAATCATAATTCTTGCTTTTCTAGGTTGGAAATCTTCTGAATTTTCTATATTTAGTGCAGATTTGGTGAAAAAAGCTCAAGTTTTTGAGTTATGCAAGTTTTCACAAAAGTGTGACTTGCAGGCTGGAAAGCCCATTTTTGCACTTCTCTGAGCCTAAAACGTCCGTAAAAGCAATCATTTAATAATGACAATAACTTTTGAACCATGCATGCTAGAATCATAAATCTTGCTTTCCTGGGTTGGAAATCTTCTGAATTTTCTATATTTAGTGCAGATTTGGTGAAAAAAGCTCAACTTTTTGAGTTATGCAAGTTTTCATAAAAGTGTGACTTGCAGGCTGGAAAGCCCATTTTTAAGCTTATCTGCGCCTGAAACGTCCGAAAAAGCAATCATTTAATAATGACAATAACTTTTGAACCATGCATGCTAGAATCATAATTCTTGCTTTCCTGGGTTTTAAATCTTCTGAATTTTCTATATTTAGTGCAGATTTGGTGAAAAAAGCTCAACTTTTTGAGTTATGCAAGTTTTCATAAAAGTGTGACTTGCAGGCTGGAAAGCCCATTTTTAAGCTTATCTGCGCCTGAAACGTCCGAAAAAGCAATCATTTAATAATGACAATAACTTTGGAACCATGCATGCTAGAATCATAATTCTTGCTTTTCTAGGTTGGAAATCTTCTGAATTTTCTATATTTAGTGCAGATTTGGTGAAAAAAGCTCAACTTTTTGAGTTATGCAAGTTTTCATAAAAGTGTGACTTGCAGGCTGGAAAGCCCATTTTTAAGCTTATCTGCGCCTGAAACGTCCGAAAAAGCAATCATTTAATAATGACAATAACTTTTGAACCATGCATGCTAGAATCATAAATCTTGCTTTCCTGGGTTGGAAATCTTCTGAATTTTCTATATTTAGTGCAGATTTGGTGAAAAAAGCTCAACTTTTTGAGTTATGCAAGTTTTCATAAAAGTGTGACTTGCAGGCTGAAAGCCCATTTTTAAGCTTATCTGCGCCTGAAACGTCCGAAAAAGCAATCATTTAATAATGACAATAACTTTTGAACCATGCATGCTAGAATCATAATTCTTGCTTTCCTGGGTTGGAAATCTTCTGAATTTTCTATATTTAGTGCAGATTTGGTGAAAAAAGCTCAACTTTTTGAGTTATGCAAGTTTTCATAAAAGTGTGACTTGCAGGCTGGAAAGCCCATTTTTAAGCTTATCTGCGCCTGAAACGTCCGAAAAAGCAATCATTTAATAATGACAATAACTTTTGAACCATGCATGCTAGAATCATAATTCTTGCTTTTCTAGGTTGGAAATCTTCTGAATTTTCTATATTTAGTGCAGATTTGGTGAAAAAAGCTCAAGTTTTTGAGTTATGCAAGTTTTCATAAAAGTGTGACTTGCAGGCTGGAAAGCCCATTTTTGCACTTCTCTGAGCCTAAAACGTCCGAAAAAGCAATCATTTAATAATGACAATAACTTTTGAACCATGCATGCTAGAATCATAAATCTTGCTTTCCTGGGTTGGAAATCTTCTGAATTTTCTATATTTAGTGCAGATTTGGTGAAAAAAGCTCAACTTTTTGAGTTATGCAAGTTTTCATAAAAGTGTGACTTGCAGGCTGGAAAGCCCATTTTTAAGCTTATCTGCGCCTGAAACGTCCGAAAAAGCAATCATTTAATAATGACAATAACTTTTGAACCATGCATGCTAGAATCATAATTCTTGCTTTCCTGGGTTGGAAATCTTCTGAATTTTCTATATTTAGTGCAGATTTGGTGAAAAAAGCTCAACTTTTTGAGTTATGCAAGTTTTCATAAAAGTGTGACTTGCAGGCTGGAAAGCCCATTTTTAAGCTTATCTGCGCCTGAAACGTCCGAAAAAGCAATCATTTAATAATGACAATAACTTTTGAACCATGCATGCTAGAATCATAAATCTTGCTTTCCTGGGTTGGAAATCTTCTGAATTTTCTATATTTAGTGCAGATTTGGTGAAAAAAGCTCAACTTTTTGAGTTATGCAAGTTTTCATAAAAGTGTGACTTGCAGGCTGGAAAGCCCATTTTTAAGCTTATCTGCGCCTGAAACGTCCGAAAAAGCAATCATTTAATAATGACAATAACTTTTGAACCATGCATGCTAGAATCATAATTCTTGCTTTCCTGGGTTGGAAATCTTCTGAATTTTCTATATTTAGTGCAGATTTGGTGAAAAAAGCTCAACTTTTTGAGTTATGCAAGTTTTCATAAAAGTGTGACTTGCAGGCTGGAAAGCCCATTTTTAAGCTTATCTGCGCCTGAAACGTCCGAAAAAGCAATCATTTAATAATGACAATAACTTTGGAACCATGCATGCTAGAATCATAATTCTTGCTTTTCTAGGTTGGAAATCTCCTGAATTTTCTATATTTAGTGCAGATTTGGTGAAAAAAGCTCAAGTTTTTGAGTTATGCAAGTTTTCATAAAAGTGTGACTTGCAGGCTGGAAAGCCCATTTTTGCACTTCTCTGAGCCTAAAACGTCCGAAAAAGCAATCATTTAATAATGACAATAACTTTTGAACCATGCATGCTAGAATCATAAATCTTGCTTTCCTGGGTTGGAAATCTTCTGAATTTTCTATATTTAGTGCAGATTTGGTGAAAAAAGCTCAACTTTTTGAGTTATGCAAGTTTTCATAAAAGTGTGACTTGCAGGCTGGAAAGCCCATTTTTGCGCTTATCTGAACCTGAAACGTCCGAAAAAGCAATCATTTAATAATGACAATAACTTTTGAACCATGCATGCTAGAATCATAAATCTTGGTTTCCTGGGTTGGAAATCTTCTGAATTTTCTATATTTAGTGCAGATTTGGTGAAAAAAGCTCAAGTTTTTGAGTTATGCAAGTTTTCATAAAAGTGTGACTTGCAGGCTGAAAGCCATTTTTGCACTTCTCTGAGCCTAAAACGTCCGAAAAAGCAATCATTTAATAATGACAATAACTTTTGAACCATGCATGCTAGAATCATAAATCTTGCTTTCCTGGGTTGGAAATCTTCTGAATTTTCTATATTTAGTGCAGATTTGGTGAAAAAAGCTCAACTTTTTGAGTTATGCAAGTTTTCATAAAAGTGTGACTTGCAGGCTGGAAAGCCCATTTTTAAGCTTATCTGCGCCTGAAACGTCCGAAAAAGCAATCATTTAATAATGACAATATAACTTTTGAACCATGCATGCTAGAATCATAAATCTTGCTTTCCTGGGTTGGAAATCTTCTGAATTTTCTATATTTAGTGCAGATTTGGTGAAAAAAGCTCAACTTTTTGAGTTATGCAAGTTTTCATAAAAGTGTGACTTGCAGGCTGGAAAGCCCATTTTTAAGCTTATCTGCGCCTGAAACGTCCGAAAAAGCAATCATTTAATAATGACAATAACTTTTGAACCATGCATGCTAGAATCATAATTCTTGCTTTCCTGGGTTGGAAATCTTCTGAATTTTCTATATTTAGTGCAGATTTGGTGAAAAAAGCTCAACTTTTTGAGTTATGCAAGTTTTCATAAAAGTGTGACTTGCAGGCTGGAAAGCCCATTTTTAAGCTTATCTGCGCCTGAAACGTCCGAAAAAGCAATCATTTAATAATGACAATAACTTTTGAACCATGCATGCTAGAATCATAATTCTTGCTTTCCTGGGTTGGAAATCTTCTGAATTTTCTATATTTAGTGCAGATTTGGTGAAAAAAGCTCAACTTTTTGAGTTATGCAAGTTTTCATAAAAGTGTGACTTGCAGGCTGGAAAGCCCATTTTTAAGCTTATCTGCGCCTGAAACGTCCGAAAAAGCAATCATTTAATAATGACAATAACTTTGGACCCATGCATGCTAGAATCATAATTCTTGCTTTTCTAGGTTGGAAATCTTCTGAATTTTCTATATTTAGTGCAGATTTGGTGAAAAAAGCTCAAGTTTTTGAGTTATGCAAGTTTTCATAAAAGTGTGACTTGCAGGCTGGAAAGCCCATTTTTGCACTTCTCTGAGCCTAAAACGTCCGAAAAAGCAATCATTTAATAATGACAATAACTTTTGAACCATGCATGCTAGAATCATAAATCTTGCTTTCCTGGGTTGGAAATCTTCTGAATTTTCTATATTTAGTGCAGATTTGGTGAAAAAAGCTCAACTTTTTGAGTTATGCAAGTTTTCATAAAAGTGTGACTTGCAGGCTGGAAAGCCCATTTTTGCGCTTATCTGAACCTGAAACGTCCGAAAAAGCAATCATTTAATAATGACAATAACTTTTGAACCATGCATGCTAGAATCATAAATCTTGGTTTCCTGGGTTGGAAATCTTCTGAATTTTCTATATTTAGTGCAGATTTGGTGAAAAAAGCTCAAGTTTTTGAGTTATGCAAGTTTTCATAAAAGTGTGACTTGCAGGCTGGAAAGCCCATTTTTGCACTTCTCTGAGCCTAAAACGTCCGAAAAAGCAATCATTTAATAATGACAATAACTTTTGAACCATGCATGCTAGAATCATAAATCTTGCTTTCCTGGGTTGGAAATCTTCTGAATTTTCTATATTTAGTGCAGATTTGGTGAAAAAAGCTCAACTTTTTGAGTTATGCAAGTTTTCATAAAAGTGTGACTTGCAGGCTGGAAAGCCCATTTTTAAGCTTATCTGCGCCTGAAACGTCCGAAAAAGCAATCATTTAATAATGACAATAACTTTTGAACCATGCATGCTAGAATCATAATTCTTGCTTTCCTGGGTTGGAAATCTTCTGAATTTTCTATATTTAGTGCAGATTTGGTGAAAAAAGCTCAACTTTTTGAGTTATGCAAGTTTTCATAAAAGTGTGACTTGCAGGCTGGAAAGCCCATTTTTAAGCTTATCTGCGCCTGAAACGTCCGAAAAAGCAATCATTTAATAATGACAATAACTTTGGAACCATGCATGCTAGAATCATAATTCTTGCTTTTCTAGGTTGGAAATCTTCTGAATTTTCTATATTTAGTGCAGATTTGGTGAAAAAAGCTCAAGTTTTTGAGTTATGCAAGTTTTCATAAAAGTGTGACTTGCAGGCTGGAAAGCCCATTTTTGCACTTCTCTGAGCCTAAAACGTCCGAAAAAGCAATCATTTAATAATGACAATAACTTTTGAACCATGCATGCTAGAATCATAATTCTTGCTTTCCTGGGTTGGAAATCTTCTGAATTTTCTATATTTAGTGCAGATTTGGTGAAAAAAGCTCAACTTTTTGAGTTATGCAAGTTTTCATAAAAGTGTGACTTGCAGGCTGGAAAGCCCATTTTTAAGCTTATCTGCGTCTGAAACGTCCGAAAAAGCAATCATTTAATAATGACAATAACTTTTGAACCATGCATGCTAGAATCATAATTCTTGCTTTCCTGGGTTGGAAATCTTCTGAATTTTCTATATTTAGTGCAGATTTGGTGAAAAAAGCTCAACTTTTTGAGTTATGCAAGTTTTCATAAAAGTGTGACTTGCAGGCTGGAAAGCCCATTTTTAAGCTTATCTGCGCCTGAAACGTCCGAAAAAGCAATCATTTAATAATGACAATAACTTTTGAACCATGCATGCTAGAATCATAAATCTTGCTTTCCTGGGTTGGAAATCTTCTGAATTTTCTATATTTAGTGCAGATTTGGTGAAAAAGCTCAACTTTTTGAGTTATGCAAGTTTTCATAAAAGTGTGACTTGCAGGCTGGAAAGCCCATTTTTAAGCTTATCTGCGCCTGAAACGTCCGAAAAAGCAATCATTTAATAATGACAATAACTTTTGAACCATGCATGCTAGAATCATAATTCTTGCTTTCCTGGGTTGGAAATCTTCTGAATTTTCTATATTTAGTGCAGATTTGGTGAAAAAAGCTCAACTTTTTGAGTTATGCAAGTTTTCATAAAAGTGTGACTTGCAGGCTGGAAAGCCCATTTTTAAGCTTATCTGCGCCTGAAACGTCCGAAAAAGCAATCATTTAATAATGACAATAACTTTGGAACCATGCATGCTAGAATCATAATTCTTGCTTTTCTAGGTTGGAAATCTTCTGAATTTTCTATATTTAGTGCAGATTTGGTGAAAAAAGCTCAAGTTTTTGAGTTATGCAAGTTTTCATAAAAGTGTGACTTGCAGGCTGGAAAGCCCATTTTTGCACTTCTCTGAGCCTAAAACGTCCGAAAAAGCAATCATTTAATAATGACAATAACTTTTGAACCATGCATGCTAGAATCATAAATCTTGCTTTCCTGGGTTGGAAATCTTCTGAATTTTCTATATTTAGTGCAGATTTGGTGAAAAAAGCTCAACTTTTTGAGTTATGCAAGTTTTCATAAAAGTGTGACTTGCAGGCTGGAAAGCCCATTTTTGCGCTTATCTGAACCTGAAACGTCCGAAAAAGCAATCATTTAATAATGACAATAACTTTTGAACCATGCATGCTAGAATCATAAATCTTGGTTTCCTGGGTTGGAAATCTTCTGAATTTTCTATATTTAGTGCAGATTTGGTGAAAAAAGCTCAAGTTTTTGAGTTATGCAAGTTTTCATAAAAGTGTGACTTGCAGGCTGGAAAGCCCATTTTTGCACTTCTCTGAGCCTAAAACGTCCGAAAAAGCAATCATTTAATAATGACAATAACTTTTGAACCATGCATGCTAGAATCATAATTCTTGCTTTCCTGGGTTGGAAATCTTCTGAATTTTCTATATTTAGTGCAGATTTGGTGAAAAAAGCTCAACTTTTTGAGTTATGCAAGTTTTCATAAAAGTGTGACTTGCAGGCTGGAAAGCCCATTTTTAAGCTTATCTGCGCCTGAAACGTCCGAAAAAGCAATCATTTAATAATGACAATAACTTTTGAACCATGCATGCTAGAATCATAATTCTTGCTTTCCTGGGTTGGAAATCTTCTGAATTTTCTATATTTAGTGCAGATTTGGTGAAAAAAGCTCAACTTTTGAGTTATGCAAGTTTTCATAAAAGTGTGACTTGCAGGCTGGAAAGCCCATTTTTGCACTTCTCTGAGCCTAAAACGTCCGAAAAAGCAATCATTTAATAATGACAATAACTTTTGAACCATGCATGCTAGAATCATAAATCTTGCTTTCCTGGGTTGGAAATCTTCTGAATTTTCTATATTTAATGCAGATTTGGTGAAAAAAGCTCAACTTTTTGAGTTATGCAAGTTTTCATAAAAGTGTGACTTGCAGGCTGGAAAGCCCATTTTTAAGCTTATCTGCGCCTGAAACGTCCGAAAAAGCAATCATTTAATAATGACAATAACTTTTGAACCATGCATGCTAGAATCATAATTCTTGCTTTCCTGGGTTGGAAATCTTCTGAATTTTCTATATTTAGTGCAGATTTGGTGAAAAAAGCTCAACTTTTTGAGTTATGCAAGTTTTCATAAAAGTGTGACTTGCAGGCTGGAAAGCCCATTTTTAAGCTTATCTGCGCCTGAAACGTCCGAAAAAGCAATCATTTAATAATGACAATAACTTTGGAACCATGCATGCTAGAATCATAATTCTTGCTTTTCTAGGTTGGAAATCTTCTGAATTTTCTATATTTAGTGCAGATTTGGTGAAAAAAGCTCAAGTTTTTGAGTTATGCAAGTTTTCACAAAAGTGTGACTTGCAGGCTGGAAAGCCCATTTTTGCACTTCTCTGAGCCTAAAACGTCCGTAAAAGCAATCATTTAATAATGACAATAACTTTTGAACCATGCATGCTAGAATCATAAATCTTGCTTTCCTGGGTTGGAAATCTTCTGAATTTTCTATATTTAGTGCAGATTTGGTGAAAAAAGCTCAACTTTTTGAGTTATGCAAGTTTTCATAAAAGTGTGACTTGCAGGCTGGAAAGCCCATTTTTAAGCTTATCTGCGCCTGAAACGTCCGAAAAAGCAATCATTTAATAATGACAATAACTTTTGAACCATGCATGCTAGAATCATAATTCTTGCTTTCCTGGGTTGGAAATCTTCTGAATTTTCTATATTTAGTGCAGATTTGGTGAAAAAAGCTCAACTTTTTGAGTTATGCAAGTTTTCATAAAAGTGTGACTTGCAGGCTGGAAAGCCCATTTTTAAGCTTATCTGCGCCTGAAACGTCCGAAAAAGCAATCATTTAATAATGACAATAACTTTGGAACCATGCATGCTAGAATCATAATTCTTGCTTTTCTAGGTTGGAAATCTTCTGAATTTTCTATATTTAGTGCAGATTTGGTGAAAAAAGCTCAAGTTTTTGAGTTATGCAAGTTTTCATAAAAGTGTGACTTGCAGGCTGGAAAGCCCATTTTTGCACTTCTCTGAGCCTAAAACGTCCGAAAAAGCAATCATTTAATAATGACAATAACTTTTGAACCATGCATGCTAGAATCATAAATCTTGCTTTCCTCCTGGGTTGGAAATCTTCTGAATTTTCTATATTTAGTGCAGATTTGGTGAAAAAAGCTCAACTTTTTGAGTTATGCAAGTTTTCATAAAAGTGTGACTTGCAGGCTGGAAAGCCCATTTTTAAGCTTATCTGCGCCTGAAACGTCCGAAAAAGCAATCATTTAATAATGACAATAACTTTTGAACCATGCATGCTAGAATCATAATTATTGCTTTCCTGGGTTGGAAATCTTCTGAATTTTCTATATTTAGTGCAGATTTGGTGAAAAAAAGCTCAAGTTTTTGAGTTATGCAAGTTTTCATAAAAGTGTGACTTGCAGGCTGAAAGCCCATTTTTAAGCTTATCTGCGCCTGAAACGTCCGAAAAAGCAATCATTTAATAATGACAATAACTTTTGAACCATGCATGCTAGAATCATAATTCTTGCTTTCCTGGGTTGGAAATCTTCTGAATTTTCTATATTTAGTGCAGATTTGGTGAAAAAAGCTCAACTTTTTGAGTTATGCAAGTTTTCATAAAAGTGTGACTTGCAGGCTGGAGAGCCCATTTTTAAGCTTATCTGCGCCTGAAACGTCCGAAAAAGCAATCATTTAATAATGACAATAACTTTTGAACCATGCATGCTAGAATCATAATTCTTGCTTTCCTGGGTTGGAAATCTTCTGAATTTTCTATATTTAGTGCAGATTTGGTGAAAAAAGCTCAACTTTTTGAGTTATGCAAGTTTTCATAAAAGTGTGACTTGCAGGCTGGAAAGCCCATTTTTAAGCTTATCTGCGCCTGAAACGTCCGAAAAAGCAATCATTTAATAATGACAATAACTTTTGAACCATGCATGCTAGAATCATAATTCTTGCTTTCCTGGGTTGGAAATCTTCTGAATTTTCTATATTTAGTGCAGATTTGGTGAAAAAAGCTCAACTTTTTGAGTTATGCAAGTTTTCATAAAAGTGTGACTTGCAGGCTGGAAAGCCCATTTTTAAGCTTATCTGCGCCTGAAACGTCCGAAAAAGCAATCATTTAATAATGACAATAACTTTTGAACCATGCATGCTAGAATCATAATTCTTGCTTTTCTAGGTTGGAAATCTTCTGAATTTTCTATATTTAGTGCAGATTTGGTGAAAAAAGCTCAAGTTTTTGAGTTATGCAAGTTTTCATAAAAGTGTGACTTGCAGGCTGGAAAGCCCATTTTTGCACTTCTCTGAGCCTAAAACGTCCGAAAAAGCAATCATTTAATAATGACAATAACTTTTGAACCATGCATGCTAGAATCATAAATCTTGCTTTCCTGGGTTGGAAATCTTCTGAATTTTCTATATTTAGTGCAGATTTGGTGAAAAAAGCTCAACTTTTTGAGTTATGCAAGTTTTCATAAAAGTGTGACTTGCAGGCTGGAAAGCCCATTTTTGCGCTTATCTGAACCTGAAACGTCCGAAAAAGCAATCATTTAATAATGACAATAACTTTTGAACCATGCATGCTAGAATCATAAATCTTGGTTTCCTGGGTTGGAAATCTTCTGAATTTTCTATATTTAGTGCAGATTTGGTGAAAAAAGCTCAAGTTTTTGAGTTATGCAAGTTTTCATAAAAGTGTGACTTGCAGGCTGGAAAGCCCATTTTTGCACTTCTCTGAGCCTAAAACGTCCGAAAAAGCAATCATTTAATAATGACAATAACTTTTGAACCATGCATGCTAGAATCATAATTCTTGCTTTCCTGGGTTGGAAATCTTCTGAATTTTCTATATTTAGTGCAGATTTGGTGAAAAAAGCTCAACTTTTTGAGTTATGCAAGTTTTCATAAAAGTGTGACTTGCAGGCTGGAAAGCCCATTTTTAAGCTTATCTGCGCCTGAAACGTCCGAAAAAGCAATCATTTAATAATGACAATAACTTTTGAACCATGCATGCTAGAATCATAATTCTTGCTTTCCTGGGTTGGAAATCTTCTGAATTTTCTATATTTAGTGCAGATTTGGTGAAAAAAGCTCAACTTTTGAGTTATGCAAGTTTTCATAAAAGTGTGACTTGCAGGCTGGAAAGCCCATTTTTGCACTTCTCTGAGCCTAAAACGTCCGAAAAAGCAATCATTTAATAATGACAATAACTTTTGAACCATGCATGCTAGAATCATAAATCTTGCTTTCCTGGGTTGGAAATCTTCTGAATTTTCTATATTTAGTGCAGATTTGGTGAAAAAAGCTCAACTTTTTGAGTTATGCAAGTTTTCATAAAAGTGTGACTTGCAGGCTGGAAAGCCCATTTTTAAGCTTATCTGCGCCTGAAACGTCCGAAAAAGCAATCATTTAATAATGACAATAACTTTTGAACCATGCATGCTAGAATCATAATTCTTGCTTTCCTGGGTTGGAAATCTTCTGAATTTTCTATATTTAGTGCAGATTTGGTGAAAAAAGCTCAACTTTTTGAGTTATGCAAGTTTTCATAAAAGTGTGACTTGCAGGCTGGAAAGCCCATTTTTAAGCTTATCTGCGCCTGAAACGTCCGAAAAAGCAATCATTTAATAATGACAATAACTTTGGAACCATGCATGCTAGAATCATAATTCTTGCTTTTCTAGGTTGGAAATCTTCTGAATTTTCTATATTTAGTGCAGATTTGGTGAAAAAAGCTCAAGTTTTTGAGTTATGCAAGTTTTCACAAAAGTGTGACTTGCAGGCTGGAAAGCCCATTTTTGCACTTCTCTGAGCCTAAAACGTCCGTAAAAGCAATAATTTAATAATGACAATAACTTTTGAACCATGCATGCTAGAATCATAAATCTTGCTTTCCTGGGTTGGAAATCTTCTGAATTTTCTATATTTAGTGCAGATTTGGTGAAAAAAGCTCAACTTTTTGAGTTATGCAAGTTTTCATAAAAGTGTGACTTGCAGGCTGGAAAGCCCATTTTTAAGCTTATCTGCGCCTGAAACGTCCGAAAAAGCAATCATTTAATAATGACAATAACTTTTGAACCATGCATGCTAGAATCATAATTCTTGCTTTCCTGGGTTGGAAATCTTCTGAATTTTCTATATTTAGTGCAGATTTGGTGAAAAAAGCTCAACTTTTTGAGTTATGCAAGTTTTCATAAAAGTGTGACTTGCAGGCTGGAAAGCCCATTTTTAAGCTTATCTGCGCCTGAAACGTCCGAAAAAGCAATCATTTAATAATGACAATAACTTTGGAACCATGCATGCTAGAATCATAATTCTTGCTTTTCTAGGTTGGAAATCTTCTGAATTTTCTATATTTAGTGCAGATTTGGTGAAAAAAGCTCAAGTTTTTGAGTTATGCAAGTTTTCATAAAAGTGTGACTTGCAGGCTGGAAAGCCCATTTTTGCACTTCTCTGAGCCTAAAACGTCCGAAAAAGCAATCATTTAATAATGACAATAACTTTTGAACCATGCATGCTAGAATCATAAATCTTGCTTTCCTCCTGGGTTGGAAATCTTCTGAATTTTCTATATTTAGTGCAGATTTGGTGAAAAAAGCTCAACTTTTTGAGTTATGCAAGTTTTCATAAAAGTGTGACTTGCAGGCTGGAAAGCCCATTTTTAAGCTTATCTGCGCCTGAAACGTCCGAAAAAGCAATCATTTAATAATGACAATAACTTTTGAACCATGCATGCTAGAATCATAATTATTGCTTTCCTGGGTTGGAAATCTTCTGAATTTTCTATATTTAGTGCAGATTTGGTGAAAAAAAGCTCAAGTTTTTGAGTTATGCAAGTTTTCATAAAAGTGTGACTTGCAGGCTGAAAGCCCATTTTTAAGCTTATCTGCGCCTGAAACGTCCGAAAAAGCAATCATTTAATAATGACAATAACTTTTGAACCATGCATGCTAGAATCATAAATCTTGCTTTCCTGGGTTGGAAATCTTCTGAATTTTCTATATTTAGTGCAGATTTGGTGAAAAAAGCTCAACTTTTTGAGTTATGCAAGTTTTCATAAAAGTGTGACTTGCAGGCTGGAGAGCCCATTTTTAAGCTTATCTGCGCCTGAAACGTCCGAAAAAGCAATCATTTAATAATGACAATAACTTTTGAACCATGCATGCTAGAATCATAATTCTTGCTTTCCTGGGTTGGAAATCTTCTGAATTTTCTATATTTAGTGCAGATTTGGTGAAAAAAGCTCAACTTTTGAGTTATGCAAGTTTTCATAAAAGTGTGACTTGCAGGCTGGAAAGCCCATTTTTAAGCTTATCTGCGCCTGAAACGTCCGAAAAAGCAATCATTTAATAATGACAATAACTTTTGAACCATGCATGCTAGAATCATAATTCTTGCTTTCCTGGGTTGGAAATCTTCTGAATTTTCTATATTTAGTGCAGATTTGGTGAAAAAAGCTCAACTTTTTGAGTTATGCAAGTTTTCATAAAAGTGTGACTTGCAGGCTGGAAAGCCCATTTTTAAGCTTATCTGCGCCTGAAACGTCCGAAAAAGCAATCATTTAATAATGACAATAACTTTTGAACCATGCATGCTAGAATCATAATTCTTGCTTTCCTGGGTTGGAAATCTTCTGAATTTTCTATATTTAGTGCAGATTTGGTGAAAAAAGCTCAACTTTTTGAGTTATGCAAGTTTTCATAAAAGTGTGACTTGCAGGCTGGAAAGCCCATTTTTAAGCTTATCTGCGCCTGAAACGTCCGAAAAAGCAATCATTTAATAATGACAATAACTTTTGAACCATGCATGCTAGAATCATAATTCTTGCTTTTCTAGGTTGGAAATCTTCTGAATTTTCTATATTTAGTGCAGATTTGGTGAAAAAAGCTCAACTTTTTGAGTTATGCAAGTTTTCATAAAAGTGTGACTTGCAGGCTGGAAAGCCCATTTTTAAGCTTATCTGCGCCTGAAACGTCCGAAAAAGCAATCATTTAATAATGACAATAACTTTTGAACCATGCATGCTAGAATCATAATTCTTGCTTTTCTAGGTTGGAAATCTTCTGAATTTTCTATATTTAGTGCAGATTTGGTGAAAAAAGCTCAACTTTTTGAGTTATGCAAGTTTTCATAAAAGTGTGACTTGCAGGCTGGAAAGCCCATTTTTAAGCTTATCTGCGCCTGAAACGTCCGAAAAAGCAATCATTTAATAATGACAATAACTTTTGAACCATGCATGCTAGAATCATAATTCTTGCTTTCCTGGGTTGGAAATCTTCTGAATTTTCTATATTTAGTGCAGATTTGGTGAAAAAAGCTCAAGTTTTTGAGTTATGCAAGTTTTCATAAAAGTGTGACTTGCAGGCTGGAAAGCCCATTTTTGCACTTCTCTGAGCCTAAAACGTCCGTAAAAGCAATCATTTAATAATGACAATAACTTTTGAACCATGCATGCTAGAATCATAAATCTTGCTTTCCTGGGTTGGAAATCTTCTGAATTTTCTATATTTAGTGCAGATTTGGTGAAAAAAGCTCAACTTTTTGAGTTATGCAAGTTTTCATAAAAGTGTGACTTGCAGGCTGGAAAGCCCATTTTTAAGCTTATCTGCGCCTGAAACGTCCGAAAAAGCAATCATTTAATAATGACAATAACTTTTGAACCATGCATGCTAGAATCATAATACTTGCTTTCCTGGGTTGGAAATCTTCTGAATTTTCTATATTTAGTGCAGATTTGGTGAAAAAAGCTCAACTTTTTGAGTTATGCAAGTTTTCATAAAAGTGTGACTTGCAGGCTGGAAAGCCCATTTTTAAGCTTATCTGCGCCTGAAACGTCCGAAAAAGCAATCATTTAATAATGACAATAACTTTGGAACCATGCATGCTAGAATCATAATTCTTGCTTTTCTAGGTTGGAAATCTTCTGAATTTTCTATATTTAGTGCAGATTTGGTGAAAAAAGCTCAAGTTTTTGAGTTATGCAAGTTTTCATAAAAGTGTGACTTGCAGGCTGGAAAGCCCATTTTTGCACTTCTCTGAGCCTAAAACGTCCGAAAAAGCAATCATTTAATAATGACAATAACTTTTGAACCATGCATGCTAGAATCATAAATCTTGCTTTCCTGGGTTGGAAATCTTCTGAATTTTCTATATTTAGTGCAGATTTGGTGAAAAAAGCTCAACTTTTTGAGTTATGCAAGTTTTCATAAAAGTGTGACTTGCAGGCTGGAAAGCCCATTTTTAAGCTTATCTGCGCCTGAAACGTCCGAAAAAGCAATCATTTAATAATGACAATAACTTTTGAACCATGCATGCTAGAATCATAATTCTTGCTTTCCTGGGTTGGAAATCTTCTGAATTTTCTATATTTAGTGCCGATTTGGTGAAAAAAAGCTCAAGTTTTTGAGTTATGCAAGTTTTCATAAAAGTGTGACTTGCAGGCTGGAAAGCCCATTTTTAAGCTTATCTGCGCCTGAAACGTCCGAAAAAGCAATCATTTAATAATGACAATAACTTTTGAACCATGCATGCTAGAATCATAATTCTTGCTTTCCTGGGTTGGAAATCTTCTGAATTTTCTATATTTAGTGCAGATTTGGTGAAAAAAGCTCAACTTTTTGAGTTATGCAAGTTTTCATAAAAGTGTGACTTGCAGGCTGGAAAGCCCATTTTTAAGCTTATCTGCGCCTGAAACGTCCGAAAAAGCAATCATTTAATAATGACAATAACTTTTGAACCATGCATGCTAGAATCATAATTCTTGCTTTCCTGGGTTGGAAATCTTCTGAATTTTCTATATTTAGTGCAGATTTGGTGAAAAAAGCTCAACTTTTTGAGTTATGCAAGTTTTCATAAAAGTGTGACTTGCAGGCTGGAAAGCCCATTTTTGCACTTCTCTGAGCTTAAAACGTCCGTAAAAGCAATCATTTAATAATGACAATAACTTTTGAACCATGCATGCTAGAATCATAAATCTTGCTTTCCTGGGTTGGAAATCTTCTGAATTTTCTATATTTAGTGCAGATTTGGTGAAAAAAGCTCAACTTTTTGAGTTATGCAAGTTTTCATAAAAGTGTGACTTGCAGGCTGGAAAGCCCATTTTTAACCTTATCTGCGCCTGAAACGTCCGAAAAAGCAATCATTTAATAATGACAATAACTTTTGAACCATGCATGCTAGAATCATAATTCTTGCTTTCCTGGGTTGGAAATCTTCTGAATTTTCTATATTTAGTGCAGATTTGGTGAAAAAAGCTCAACTTTTTGAGTTATGCAAGTTTTCATAAAAGTGTGACTTGCAGGCTGGAAAGCCCATTTTTAAGCTTATCTGCGCCTGAAACGTCCGAAAAAGCAATCATTTAATAATGACAATAACTTTGGAACCATGCATGCTAGAATCATAATTCTTGCTTTTCTAGGTTGGAAATCTTCTGAATTTTCTATATTTAGTGCAGATTTGGTGAAAAAAGCTCAAGTTTTTGAGTTATGCAAGTTTTCATAAAAGTGTGACTTGCAGGCTGGAAAGCCCATTTTTGCACTTCTCTGAGCCTAAAACGTCCGAAAAAGCAATCATTTAATAATGACAATAACTTTTGAACCATGCATGCTAGAATCATAAATCTTGCTTTCCTGGGTTGGAAATCTTCTGAATTTTCTATATTTAGTGCAGATTTGGTGAAAAAAGCTCAACTTTTTGAGTTATGCAAGTTTTCATAAAAGTGTGACTTGCAGGCTGGAAAGC